>NC_085001.1:26454673-26519673 GCF_963854185.1 Sardina pilchardus
GTATATCTGCTGCTAACTAGACGGGTATGCATCTACTGGCATTTGCTATGGCACTGTGGCATTTGAGATTCATAAACAAACAGATGTGATGGTTGAGCTACTTGCAGTAATTATATAATTCAAAGAGTGACAACGCCTTTATTCCTAAAGGATTTTTCTCATGGACAAGGTTATTACTGAATTCACCACCATCAAGGTTTAAGATTTCCTTTTGACCAAAAGTCTCATTCAAAACTGACAATGGCAAACATGATCCATAGGTCCCAAAGCTGATGTTAGGCTATGGACAATACCTACAGGGAAGACAGTCATGCCCTTATTTACACATCATTATTTACACGTCCTCTTGGGGTTTCTTGCGGACCTGTTTTAACCATGTGAGGCGCAGAGCGGCAATGCAGCAGAGGAGTCTAATTATGGGGATGGCGGTGGAGGGTGGAGGTGTGGCCCATGGGGGTGGTGTTGTGATTGTTGTTGTACACGAAGCGGAACACAGTGACGGACAGGTGGAGTGTAGGGTGTGGAAGTGGAGGTGAAGCTAGTAAATTGTGCAGGGATGACGCCCTCTTAGACTACTATACTTAAATGAATATGACATTCTCTTTTTTGGAAAACAAGCTTACACAGCCTCACATCTGAGCCATGATCTCTTCCAACTTCTGCCCTCTGGACTTCTCTGCCCTCTGAAGACTGGAACGATGCGCTTCAACAACAGTTTCTACCTTGAACTCTTGAAGAACTATTTTATCCCCTCGCTATTAACCCCACCCCCAACAGACTGATCTATAAAGAATACCACAAACACATATCCCTCACATATCCTTCACCTCTTAGTGCATGCAATTATGCACAGACACTCTGAACCTTAGTATAGGCCTAATGACTGGAAGTTACAGCTCCCTTTCAGCAGTAGGCTATGGGCTAACTGGTCTAAACCATTCCAGCACTTCAAGTGCTACAGTAGGCTAGGCTAACAGTGTCAGACTGGGCAATTGCATAAGTTTATTTCACAAAAAAGTTGACATGTTCCAACACACAAAACATAAAAGCAACATGTCAGGCTTTGGCCCCGTTTCATAAATGTAAATCTTCCTTTCGTCTAATTTCCCCATGCATGCAAAAAAAATCATAAATAAATAATAATATATATAATATATATAATATAAACACAGTATATATACAGTAGGCCTATATATAGATCAGTCCCATGTCATGAATATAAGGCATGAGTCAGGCGTTGTCTTTGCATCCCCATGAGGAATTAAGTATTGATAAAAAAAAAAGATCTGTTTTCGACCTGCGGCTATTTAAAAAACAAAGCAGCAAAAGCCATGAGAATTTCCTAAAGGCTCCAGAGCAACCTTTGAGAGACAAATTTGAATACCAAATAGGTTCAGTCAAATAAAATGTGACATTTCCACAACCCAAAATGTTTCTCATGCTTGGAATACAAAGGGAAGAGGGAGAGAGTGCATTTCTTGAGAACACAACTTGCTGTACCCTTACATTCAGCATGACATAGTATGAGCATGTGGCATGTTGGCATGTGGTATCATGCTGATATGTGCCATCTATTCGGTTATTCAAGGCATTAACTGATTAATGTCTTATCTACACAGATGCTTCTCCTATTCACAACAAACTGATGCATCAACTCATATTTTTTTGCCCTGTGGTATACCATCATATCATCGTTTTTTTGTTGATTACATTTGTAGTGCTTTATTTGATGAAGAATATCTTTCCCACTAAGGCAAAAGTGATTCCTGATGGCTGTGAGGTAGCCTACTGTAAACTTGCCAAGTCTTTTTGAGAAACTTGGTTATCTCTTGGCTTACTTTTTCAAACCTTGGGATAAATCCCTAATTTGAAATGCATTAACATTTATTATAAACATGGAGGATTTGAAGTCCCTTTCATAGCTGTGGTTCCCCCAATAAGCTTATGGAGATGCCTCCGGGTCAGTCTGTGCTGTAAGGGTATCCCAGAGGACTGAGAGGAGAATAATGGTCTCTAAGGCAATGTACTTTAGGAAGGCTGTAATCATAATATACTTTGAAAGGGGACATGCCCCTAATATACATTGATATGCTACAATAATATCTCACTGACAAATCACTTAAATCACAAACTGGAAAATGGCATGCTGAATGGTTAAACAACTGATATTTATCAGAATAAGTGAAGAAACCTAAAACAGAGAATTGCTGGGAAAACACTGGCTTGGATTGCACAGTAATCCTCTCTTGAGCCATCGCTATATGTGTATGTGTATGTGTGTATGTATATTATTACTTGTACTGTACGTGTGTTTAGCCATGGTGGACAAAGGCATACACAGAAGGCGACCAGATATGCAAATATTGCACACCCAAGATTTTGAATATTTGGTCAACTTTGTAGCCAGGGAGAACCCAGACGAACCTTTGGCAAATTTGAATTTACTCTTTAGGTCTGTCTGGCATACGCCATTCACTCCCTTTTCCAATGTTTCCTAAAACCTGTCCTGTTTTATTTAATAGTGATGAAATTATACATTGTTGTTGTCCGCAAAAGTATGCTATACTATATCAAATCAAGTCACATTTTTTAAACATGTTAACCTTATATAAAAATCTGAAATAAATAAAGCCTTTTGGTATTGGTGGCAGGCTACTCGCAGATATCACAAGCTTGAAATCGAGTTTCTATCATGCCTTTAATTATACCTCAGATAGAGATGTTAGATATGTATGCAATTCTAGAGATGTTAAATAATAAAAACACAACTGCTGTCAGAAAACTTTGAACAGTCTACAAGACTGCAAGCAAAATACATATGAAGGCTTGCTTTGCTGTAGGCTTCCATGGTGACACCTGCCAATGGCCTGACTCACTAGCTCCCTCTTTTGTTTATATCGGGTAGTGCAGCACATTGGAATATGCTCAAGTGATTCATATTGTGACAGATAGCATCTGATCATACGCCACTCATTTTACCACAAGGCTCGTGCATGAGGGTATTTTGTGTGTGACTCATGTTGTTGAGCATACGGTGATGATATCAAAACAAAATCATTACGGTGTTGAGGATAAACTCATCTGATACTGATGTGTTCAATGTGCTTACGTATGTGCTACTGTGTATGGTGCTGCAATTTGGACTAAATGATCTCATGTAGGTTTTAACAATGACCTGGATATTGCCTTTAAAGACATTAGTGTCTCTCAACCATTTAAATATACCTTCTGGGCTGATCATACAATTACTGTATGACTATATGATATGAGAAAAATAACTGGCTTTGGTATCTCACACTGCCTGTCATCAGCGAGATGAGAGATTTAAAATACCAGACGTGATGGAGTGCAATCAGTATTGCCCATGTCTGTTTAGGCTGATACCACAAGGGGAACATCAAAGCATGCAGCTGTAATGACAACTTCAATCGTTTCAGAAGTGATGCAGAAGCAAGCTGTCATCTGACGAGGAGCTGCAGTTCTTTCGAGCAGATAAAAAAAGTAATATCTAGATTCCTACTTAGATAGATAGCACATCTCAGACACAGATCTTGTTTCAACACCGCAGGACACAATATCATTAAAATCATGCACCCATCTTGTCTTCCTGGTCTCCGTATACCTGGCAATAGCAACAGAATCAGGGTGCATTTTGAAGAGAGTAACAGGGCCAATGGTTAGTCTTATAATAACATCATGCATTTGCCTGGGGAAAGCCTCACTTTTAACATTTGAAATTAGGCCACAAAATCAGGATAGTAGCAACCAGTAGCTATTGACACATATTATGCAGTTCTCATGTCATCATTGCACTATCACTTAAAAGATGCATTCAGAGAAATTCTGAGCTGATCTTCTCTAACCCCCCATAAAGCTGGAAACTTGACACTGCTGTTTCTAAGTTGTCGTGTCTTGGTGTATGTTTTTCTCTCATTTGAGCGGCTGCTGATAAATAGAGTTTGCTGTTAAGAACGAAATTATTCCTGCATAATGTGGTCTCTGATGTACAGAAACGTAATGCCTTCTATATTTGATAATAAGAGAGTGACTGGTCCTTTTTTGGTCTTCCTGTAGTTTGACACAAAAAACAACAACAAATGAAACACATCCTGAAATGAGTGTAAAGGCAACACTTTTTATTCAACCTACTGATAAAACTGTGACTGTTGTCCAAGTGAGATTATGGCACAATACTGACTGAAGAGAAAAATCTGAGGATTGATTTGCAACGGCAAAAAAACACAAAACAAAACAAAATGGCACCACTTGTTACTTGAACCACATCATCAGACAACTGATTTTTTTAAAACTTTTTTTTTTACAAAAGGAATGTATCAATACCACAAAATGATGCAATCAGCTTGTACTTAGAGAAGACTGATCAAAATACGGAACAATTAAGAGTTAAAATCTAGACCATTTAAGAACTGTAACAGTTGTAAACTTTTAAAAATGTGTCAAGTATACGCTGTGCTCCATTTTCAGTGTACCAAAGTAGAAAGCAGTGAAAACTGCGCACAAACACACAGGCGCACCCTCACTCCTTGTAGCCTTGCTTAATAACTAAGTGGTCAGAAAATACAGAGGTTACCCAGTAGTCTACACAGGGTTAAAAAAATCATACCCCCATGTGCTAAATCCAACCACGCTATCCTGTAAAGTACCATTTGAATGCCATGATTTGGTCTTGAAGAAGTAGTTCATTATCAGTTGAACTCACCTGTCATAAAATGTACCACTGGACCACCTGCGCTAGTGTTCTGTCTATTTTTGTTTTCAGTTACTGCTTACAAAAGGAACCAGAAAACACCTAATTTGCACCAAGCATTTCTGTACAAACAGGTCAGCCAGTAGAACGATTTAACAACAGCACTGTTGAGCTGTATACTAGCTTCTCTGGGTTTACTAAAGGTATACCACAGGGCAGATGAAAACACTTTGTTTGATTGGTCAATCTGCAAACATTTATATTCAGTACAAAGTGCTCCGAAAAAAGCCCTGGCAAAAGGGATGAACACAGCATGTGGGTGTGTACATATCATGTCAGTTAAGGATACTTTATGTACACTTGGAGTATAAACAGTGGGGGTGAGATGGGTGTTGGGACTACGCACAACAAACATAACCCTTCAAACTGACCCCAACTGACTTCCCAACTTCCTTCCTTTTGGCTCATCAATTTCTCTGAACCCTTCTCTTTTTGACCTCTATAAATGCTTTTTTTTGGCTTTCTCACGGGTTTTTATAGTTTCTCACCCATACATGAGGCACCAAGGCTTTTACACCATCTCTTTCATTCTTTCTCACCTTCTCTCTCTCTACTTTTCTCTCTGTTTCTCTCTCTCTGTCTCTCTCACTCACTCACTCTCACTCTTTCTCTCTTTCCCGCTCAGTGTCCAGGACTGAAGATGTAGTCCAGGGCCTGCCTCTCTGCAGCTGCCACATTTGGGTGCCAGAGGTCCACCATGAAGACCACCCTTGGGCCGTCCTCTGCAGTGCCTGAAATAAATATTGTGTTAAGGGAAAATAGATCATGAAAAAGTTAAAAAGACATCTGTTCAATGTCAAAACATTACAAAAGAGGAAAAATACACATACATACATGGAAACAAAACATATTCATTCAATTGACAAGCTTAACCCTATGTCATGAACAAGTATGTTTTAGACTATAAACATTTTGTTGGATAAAAATCAATGATGAGGCATGTTATGCTTTTTTTTTTTAAATAAGCAATGGCTTTTATCCACTTCCAGATCTATCCAAGAACCGCCATCGCCATTTGGTACTTCCACGTCCCTGTCTCTGTCACGCTCAAACAAATAATTTATAGGAATATGCAAATATCTCTTCCTGAAAAACATCCAATTATCTCACATATACAGATGAAGTGCACAGCACATGCTTTTTCTGGTCCAGTTACCAAAGAACAGTAAACAGTTTGTTAGATCCCTTCCATCTCCCTGTCTCTAGCGTGTTCCACAGCCTGTAGCTACACTGGTATGGGGAAATGATCTCAGCACTTCAACAGCTAGAGTGTGTGTGTGGGCACTGGGGAGAATCAAAATGTGGCTATATATGTCCCTCTTCAGATACTAATCTAACACAAAATATCTCAGTATGGTGTGTGTGTGTGTGTGTGTGTGTGTGTGTGTGTGTGTGTGTGTGTGTGTGTGTGTGTCGTGCGCTTCTCTGCGTGCATGTTTATGAGACATGTATGTGTGTGTTTAATAAAGTGTTATGTAAATGTTAATGTCCGTGTGTGTGTATGTGTGTGTGTGTGTGTGTGTGTGTGTGTGTGTGTGTGCGAGAGAGAGAGAGAGAGTGTGTGACTCTGTGAGTGAATGTGTCTTACCCTCATGAAAGGCTGTGTGCAGGAAGGAGTCGTCAAACAGCAGGCAGCTGCCCTCCGACCAGCATTGCGGCTCTCCCCCAACCACCAGCTCACAACCAGCGGGCACCTTCAGACCTGCACACACACACACACACACCCCAACTTAGCGAGCACACACACACACAGGACACAGCCACTCCCACAAAGCTCTGGACAGTATCCACACTCCATAGACCTTCCCTGCAATGCTTATACCAGTGGCAGTCATTTCCATATCAATCCGGGAGTGAGCTCAGCAGAATGTACACAATCCCATTCTTCAGCCCACAGCTCAGAGCGGGGAAAGGTGCCATGTCTAGCTCCTCACGGGAACATGCACTCGGAGACGAGCCAGCGTGTTTTGTCTGTCTGGCAAGAGCTTGGGTGTTCTTGTGCAGAAGGAGGCAAAAAGTTTTGTCGTGTCATGCGCGGTGAGATCATCTGAACAAACCATCCCAAAGCCACAAACTGAAGCTGGAGTGTTGCTTCTGAAGACTCCCTATCTTGACCGTGTCAACATTATGGTGATTCTGAGAGTAAATGCCACACCCTAGTATGTCTGGCTGCGAATAAGTGTAGCATATAATATAAGTGTGGCCTATTAGGACGATGGTGTTTCTTCAGACTGGTTTTGAACATATGCAAGTGTACAGAGATGCGCGTCAGCAATGTATTCATGCTGTACTGTAGTCACAAATCATAAACAAGGCTGCAGGGGCTGTGACAGCGGATGTCTGTCTCTTTCTTTAGTACATCCGTGTGTGTGTGTGTGTGTGTGTGTGTCTGTGTGACTCACCCAGATGACAGCGCAGGCGCACGTTGGTGGGGCCGTAGTGCTCAGCGATGGCGGCGCCCGGCGTGATGACCGAGAAGCAAGCGTTGCCGAACACGTTGTTGGCCACGAAGGTGCGCAGCTGGCCCAGGACCCTCCAGGCGCGCGGGCACCTCCGGGCGTTGACGGCCAGCGGCGTGCCCTGGTTGACCAGGTAGTAGGTCCACCACTGGCCGCGCGGCGTGCTGTTGGCCTTCCACCCCGGCGGCAGCGAGGAGGAGGAGGAGGAGGAGGTCGCGGTGGCGGCGGGGAGCCGGTAGACGCTCTCGAACTCGGCCAGCAGCGCGGGGAAGCTGCGCTCCAGCAGCTCCACGTCGTGCTTCTGGGCGTCGCGCGAGAAGAAGGGCGCCGAGGGCAGGTCGGGCAGGAAGAAGACCTCGGGCTTCTGGATGGACGGCCGCCCCGAGAGCAGGTAGCGGCCCTGGTCGCGCACGCCCTTGTGCACGCGGCCCATGCCCGCCCAGGTGTAGCGCTTGGCGTAGTCCTGCAGGCTGTGGTAGAGCCGTTGGTTGAGCCCCTCGCCCGCGTGCGTGCAGCGGAAGCACTCGGGGGACTGGCAGTAGGCGAAGCCGTTCAGCTCCTCGCCGGAGCACTGCCGGCCCTTGGCGCCCCTGCCCAGGCCAGCGCCGTCCGAGGGCATGAGGGAGCCGACGCGGCCGGGCACCGCCAGGCTGCCGCGCCGGTTCTCGGCCACGCCGTAGGCGCCCCGCAGGCCGGGCATGCTGTGTTCCCGCCCGACGCGGTAGCAGTACCACACGAAGAGCAGCGCCAGGCAGAGGGCAGTGCCCAGCACGCTGGACTCGCACTCGCGCATCGACTGCATGCCACCGGCCACAAGCTCACGCATCCTCTCCAGTGACCAGTCCATTTTCACCGAGAGCGAGAAGACCGCTCGCACACGCAGACATACACACGCGCTCAGTCAAACACACCTGTACGGTTCTGTATGTCTGCAACTCATACATTCATGCTGAGATTTTTAGCTGGCTCTACCTCACCTGTCTGTGCGCATAGACACACACACACACAAACACACGTACGCACACACACACACACCACTCACACAAGCTGGCAAAGACGAGCTGAAAAGGTTGCCGCAGTCTCCAATCCCCAAGGACGGCTGACGGGACTTCAGTCCGATGATGCCCTCATCGTTCCTCCTCAGAGGCAGTGAGCGAATGTTCGGTCTGGAAGTCCACAGAAGCCTTGAAGTGTTCTCCTACACTTTCTGACCGCACAGCAGAACCCTCTAGGGTGACATAACCACCTGGAAGGAGGAGGAGATGCTCCAATCTGGCAATGGGAAGCGCAGTGACTTCAGGTAGATAACGGATCCAGTTGAGGAAAGTTCTAGAATAGAACCGTTCAACAGAAGGTGGACAGTCAAACTCCTTCACTGCACATGAACTATTTGGAACTCACACCTATGAACCCATGCACAGGTGTGGCAGCACACATCAGAAGAGAGTTGATGCCAGACACAGAGTCAGATGAAGAAGAGTGTTCTAGATGCCTTCAGTCGAACAGGAGGAGAAATGTGACCCACCGGCTGGAGGACGGGACGCACAGGAGAGAGTTAGAGTCCAGGAGGGTCCGAAGCGTCAGGCAGAGAACTACGGTGGCAATTCAGCTGTTCCCTTTCTGCCCGTTTAGACAAATGTGCGGGGACAGCACACTGCAGGGCGTCAAACTCTGCATGAGAAAGAGAGAGAGAGAGAAAGAGAGAGAGAGAGAGACAGGGAAACAGAGTGAGAGAGAGAGAGGGGAACATAGAGAGAGAGAGAGAGAACAGAGAGAGTGAGAAAGAGAAAGAGAGAGACAGGGAGGGAGGTATTGGAGTAAGGGAGCAGGAGAGAAAGAGGGTTGAGGGAGAGAGAGTGAGTGTGTTAGTGAGTGAAAGGAGAAAGAGGTGTAGAGAGTGTGTGTGTGTGTGTGTGTGTGTAGGGTGGGGGTAGGAAGAAGGTGAGAAACAGAGAGAGAAATATAGAGTTGAGTGGGAGGAAGAGCGAAAGAGCGAGTGAGCGGGGGAGAGAAAAAGAGAGCGATTTAAGAAAACAGCACACAAGAGAGCTCTTGTGGTGTACTAAAAAGGAAGAGGGAGATACATATGAAGTGACCTATTGGATGCATACACTCACTCACCTCACACACACACACACACACACACACACACACACACACACACACACACACACACACACACACACACACACACACACACACACACACACACACACACACACACACACACACACACACACACACACACACACACACACACACACACACACACACACACACACACACACACAACACACACACAACACACGCTACCACTGATGCTCACCCACACACCCTCCCTCCTCTCTCCTTTGACAGTCAACATGCACAGCAGTTTAAATATGTGACTGAGACAAGGACTGCAGCACAGCCTGGCATTACATTGGAAAATCAGTTGCCTCCTCCGCACTGCACTGTACAGAATCATGAGTCACCCGACTATCAGTGCTGCAGTTTAAAACACAACCTGACATGTATTAACACACACACACACACACACACACACACACACACACACACACACACACACACACACACACACACACACACACACACACACACACACACACACACACACACACACACACACACACACACACACACACACACGAAACGCGAAAGACTCAACCATAATCAAGCAAACATCTAACGACGACCCAACAAACCCATCATTGGACAAACCAAAAGCAAATACGCTGACACATAAAGGCACCTACAGATGGGTAAACATTGGGTGCAATCAGCCTACAAGACAAATACATAGAAACGGCAGGGGAACTCCCACGCACTGTCAGACGTCCGGGCATTCTGCACATGTACAAATCCAGTACGTGTACGCTATCATACTGCAACCAAGAGGGTAAATAAGAATTGTAGGTTAATGAACGCAAATCGCTACGAAGCCATCGGCATATCGATGGAGTAGAGTGGCCAATCGATAATGACGTCTGGTTGTCTTCTGAAAAGCTTATCACACAAAGGGCAAGTCAACAGAGATAAACTCAAGCTAACTTTACAGTCCAAATGGATTCAAAGCCAACGTCAACAACAAGGCAACCATTGAGTGTAGGCTACCCCGCCCATACTGGCTAGCAACGTCCAAGACACCTTTATACAGCACGCTTTTATACAACAACTTCCACGCCTGTGCGGCCATCAAAAGAGCAAGGCGGAAAACCACGATTGCAGACCCCTAACCACGCATAAGCCAACTCGGACACGCGTAACGATAAAATCAGACAATGCGCCTCACCTCACCGAACAGATCGACTTTCGTAAACAAAAACGAGAAATTGGTTTCTGCATTCGCCTCCTTCTTTGCATCAACACGTCTTTCCTCCTCTGCACTGAAACACGCAGCTCTCGCAGTCTCTCAGTATGGTTAACGCTGTCATTCGTCGTCGTCCATTGTGTCGATGACACAATCAAAAAACACGACAGATGCTCCGAGATCCACGGCCCACTCTCATCTTAATCCCACATCACACTGTGTGATATTATATAAGTCAGATTGCCTAACGAAATCCCTTTGTATGCCATTATATTTAATTTAATATAATATAATAATTAGGCTACAATAATAATGACTACAATGCAATTACTGCCAGATCAAAAGAAGAGTAGGGCCTAGCCTAAAATGTGATAGCTTTGGTGAATATGTCAGAAAACTAGTCAACTAATTTTGAAAGCTTTCCCCGGTTTACTGGGTCACCCACACGGTCAGTCCTGTCATTTTCCACCTACCTGTTTTGCTGGCCACATACTGCAACGGCCAGTGAGCGCCGCAGTGCAACATAAGACGCGGATCTATCCAATCCGACATTTGTGCAAACTCATTTAACTGCCGAACCACATAATGAATGACTTAACTTTCGGATTAAACTGTTTTATAGACTACGTTTAACCCATTTACTATACAACAGCCAACTGTATCATTCTGAAGAATTTGGTCACGATTAGGCTACGCTTGGACGGCGTAGGCTACAATGTAACAAGTGACCATTGCAATAACAGTAAGATACTTGAAATAAGGAAGAGCCCAAGATCCCGTGATGCTTTGCGAGAGAGCGGCACCGAGGAAATCCTATGGGAGAAAACCCTTTGGGATACACGAAGCCACTTTTTGAGAAATGTTTTGAAGGGCCACCACATAGCCTCACTGAATCTTTGAGTTCCGTTTGGATGATATCATTTCAAGAAAAAACTGATGATTGCGGGGTAAAGTTCTCAAGAAACTTAAGATTGGTGTGTGTGTGAATGTGTGTGTGTGTGTGTGTGTGTGTGTGTGTGTGTGTGTGTGTGTGTGTGTGTGTGTGTGTGTGTGTGAGCAACCTGCTCATCTTCCTTATAGTATTTTGCACATCTTGCGTCAGTCATGGGCAATATAGTGAGCTACAAGGCAAGCTAAGCTACTTTTATAGGAGCAAGGTCCATAAAGACATGAATAACACAGTTTGGTGTGGATGAATTTGACTGGCCTGCACATACCTCAACACAATAGAACACCTTTGGGGTGAATTAGAGCAAGTCTTCACAACCAACATCAGTCCAAAATCCAAAATCTCTTGGTCATTTCTGAAGAAATCAGGGTTCCTTTCACTGGGCAAAGCCCAGTTTGGGATGTGGTCGATCAGTGTGCGGTCAGTGTGTCTGTGTGTGACCTCACAAATGCGCTTCTGGAAGAATGGTCAAAAATCCCCATAAACACTCCTAAACCTTGTGGAGAGCCTTTCCTGAATTGCAACTGTTGTAGCTGCACAGGGTGGACCAATGCTGTATTAAACCCAGAATGGGATGTCACTGGTGCTTATGCGAGTCAAGGAGAGTGGGGTCATTCCATGCCAAATCAACCAGAGCCCACGCACTTGCGTCTCAAACAAATCTGAAAAAAATACCATGTGTGCCTATGTTACCCAGGAGACACTCTGTAAAATGTTTTTGTGCTAAGATCAATACTTTTCAAGTAACAGCCAGTTTTACAGGGGGAGGGGGGTGTCAAATTTGTTCTACCTCTTATTTTTGTCAAAGTTCACAAGCTCATTGCTCAAGAACTAGAATTTGTAGGAGGCTCAAATTGTGCAGGCTGGTGCATAAATAGGAATAGTATGCAGTAAAATCACCACGAGTAGTCTGGATGATCCTGCATGGTCATAGCAGTCCCTCAAAGTTGATCAAAATTTTATTGGAGTTCTTGGCTGGGCTCTGTTTAGGCTTACAGAAGACATATTTTTACTCAACATAGGCTCTTGATTTTTTTTCTCTTATTGAGATCAGTAGAAACACTCTCCGAAAAAGCAATGAAGAGAAAAGAAAATCCATCAGGGACTGAACAGCAGACCTCACAAGTTTGAAAAATAATTTTGGATCTCATATTCAGAGCACCCTAACACCTTGTGGGAATATACAAAGATTTTTTTAATATTTTTTTCTATAATCTGCATTACCTCTTCTTTTTAAAAACACCAATTTGACTTGTCTTATGCGAATCTTTCTTTTTCATTTTCCACCCTAAACATGGACAAAATGCACCATTGAGATCAATATGTTTTGTCCCCAACCGGCAATTTCAGTGATTCAGTGATTTTAGTGGCACCTAGTGGTTACTCTATACAAAACAAATCTCTCAATAGATCTCTATGGTGCATTTTGCCCTTGTTCAGGGTGGGAAATGAAAAAGAAAGATTTGCATAAGACAAGTCAAATTGGTGTTTTTAAAAAGAAGATGTAATGCAGATTATAAAAAAATATATAAAAAAAATCTTTGTATATTCCCACAAGGTGTTAGGGTGCTCTGAATATGAGATCCAAATTTATTTTTCAAACTTGTGAGGTCTGCTGTTCAGTCCCTGATGGATTTTCTTTTCTCTTCATTGCTTTTTCGGAGAGTGTTTCTACTTATCTCAATAAGAAAAAAAACCCAAGAGTCTATGTTGAGTAAAAATGTGTCTTCTGAAGGCCTAAACAGAACACAGCCAAAACTCCAATAAAATGTTGATCAACTTTGAGGGACTGCTATGACCATGCAGACTATTCATCCAGACTACTCGTAATGATTTTACTGCATACTATTCCTATTTATGCACCAGCCTGCAAAATTTGAGCCTCCTACGGATTCTAGTTCTTGAGCAATGAGCTTGTGAACTTTGACAAAAAAAAGAGGCAGAACAAATTTGACACCCCCCTCCCCCTGTAAAACCGACTGTTACTTGAAAAGTATTGATCTTAGCACAAAAACATTTTACAGAGTGTCTCCTGGGTAACATAGGCACACATGGTATTTTTTTCAGATTTTTTTGAGACGCAAGTGCGTGGGCTCTGGTTGATTTGGCGTGGAATGACCCAGTGACCTTTGGTAATATGTGCATGTTTGTTGTAAGGTATGGTGCTGACCCCTGAATACACTGTATAAAATGCTGTGTCTGTGGACAACCAGGCTCCAAAAACTGCAACAAAAACAACGTGGTCCAGTCTGAACCATAAAGACATAACTATTTTTTCAGCCAATCAGTAACGAGAGGCACGTTTAGGAGAGTTTCAACTGCAAGGAAGGGAGGGAGAGGGAGTAGTGAGTTTGAACGTCAGAAGTGATATTTTCGGTTAGAGCGCCTTCAAGGAATCATGAATCATAATGATGTAGATTATGCTCAATGTCAGTTCCTGATGATTCAGATATAAAGGAATCAAGTAATGCAGAAATCATGCATAATTTAGGATAATGCACATCCTTATACCGTGAAGTGTTACCACATGTTCTAAGTAGCTTGCCCATCACTGGATACTCATCTTTGTGAATCTCAATATTCAGACAACAACACAGACATTAAAGAGAAACTATGCAGGATTGGCGATTTCATCTCCGGTTTCGGTTTCACTTTTCGTTTTCGCTCGTTTTATGCTTGCATATATCTCTGCAGAGCTTCCCCTACAGCTTTAGCGTGTATATTTATACATATATAGGCTAAATAAATTGCAAGCGTTGTTCTTCTTGTTCCTTACGCATCTCAGACTTCCAGATGTAAACAAGGAGTGATCGCCTCCTGCACAAACTGCAAGGTTGCAATAGCGGATAGGGACACTGGGGGCGAGAGGAAATATGACTTGTTTTCGATAAAACCGGTCAGTCAAGCAAAACAACGATTTCTAAGCGATTCTATGACTTTGAAAAAGTTGCATAGGGTCTCTTTAATAGGCTACATTCATTGCTTTGCACTTTTATGATGTCATCACGTTACTGAAAACATTGATTTTACTGTTTGAAGCCATTTTCTTCAACCCAATAAAATACAAAATTAAAAAAGGGTTCTTGGGGTGCTATGTAGAACAGGCAGACTTTAAAGAACCCTTAGGGGTTCATTTGATGACATCACAACTCTCCCCCCCATTTAGAGATGCCATACATGAAGCATGCAATAGAACCATTTTGGGTTGTATATAGAACTTTTTTCCCCCCTAAGAGTGCATATCACATTGGCTTGTTTGTGCTTCTTTTGTCTAGCTACAGTAGGCCTACATACCCTAGCATGTACCTCAGTGGTGGAGTAGGTTGTGACAAAGGAACCCCATGGATGTAATATCAGATCAAAAGGTCTGTGGTATTCCTACATAGGTGTCAATAGTGGTGTCATTTGTTCAGGTGCCGGTGCTAAACCATGAAAGGTTCCAACCATCCCTGGTCTTCATGTGGTGCCTGCATTGTGATTGTAATTATGACTGAAACTCACACATGATGAAACTCACACATGTACACACTCATTTATATACAGATGAGCTGCAAGAGATGGCGGTCATATTTTGTACCACTATGGGGTACATTACATTAATGATACATTAAGTTATATAAGTTTAAGTAACATGTAAGTTTAAATAAATGCAAAACTCCAATATGTTAATAAAAATAAATTATACAAAATAGACACATGCAAATGTTGTAAATTGCATGCCCCTTTGTCGAACTTGTGGTCAGTATGCTGACCTTCTGTTGTGAATGTGAGCTTCTAGTTCATGATTTACATTTCAGGATCTGTTTATGACATTATGCAGCTATCTTTGTGCACTGCACCATGCAGTTCATTACAGAGTCTTGTTAGCGCTTGTGCTGAAGTAGGCCTGTCTGAATACTGTGCCTGACGTCGCTCAGCTCATGGAACTGATAGAGCATGGTGCTCAGTCACACACCAATCTTGCCAGTGATACCCAAGAAACAAATACTTATCTCTGAGTTGCTCTCTCTGTGTGTGTGTGTGATCTAAAGCATTGTCTGAGATTCAGCATAATCTCCCAGATGGTGATCGTATCAAGATAACAAATTAAGGTCCATACTGTCGCCTCACCCAGAGTTGTCTGTATCTGTGTATCTGGAATGTTTTTCACATGCTTCATTACTGCTTTTTACTGTTCATTTAGCCTTGCACGCAATTTCATTCATGCTGCTAAGGCAGTCTGGAAACTACAGCCCTAATTTTTGCCTGAGATAGGGACCAATCACAGAACAGGGGGAGAAGCCAGATGATGGTGAGCTATACAGACGCATTTGATAGACATCTGTGGTGCCCAATGAATGGATCTGGCTAGTCCTACTTTCTGATGTCTTTATTTCTTTTGTGCACACAAAATAATGCAACACATCTACTCTTTCCTTAGAATGTCCAAAATTGTAAGGCTTGAATATGCTGTAATATATACAGTATACAGTCCCCTCCATAAGTATTGGAACACATGCTAAAGTTGACTATAAAGAGGAATATAAAATCATCTTTTGGAAATTGATCTTAATGCCTTAGATGAAAAATTGAGGAAATATCCAACCTCAATCAAACATCAATTTTCTTTGTGAATGAATAATGTATCGTGAATAAATAAATGTTTTCTTTAAAATGCAGGGGTCATATATTGGAACGCCCATGTTAACCCTATGTGTTAAAATTCCCATAGAGGCAGGCAGATTTGTATTTTCTTTATTTTTTAAATGCCAGTTATTTCATGGATCCAGGACACTTTGCACCCTGATAAAGTTCCCTTGGCCTTTGGAATTAAAATAGCCCTACATCATCACATATCCTTGACATCCCATTCTTAATCCATATAGGGTTTAATATGACGTCAGCCCTGTTTTATCAGTTTACAGCTTCAACTCTTCTGGGAAGGCTTTCCACAAGGTGTAGGAGTGTGTTCATGGGAATTTTTGACCATTCTTCCAGTGCTTTTGAGAGATCATACACTGACTCACTGACCGCACACTGTCTTCAACCCAAACTTCCCAAACCCAAAGTTCCAGTGAACGGAAATCTGAATTATTTTATAGCATTCCATGCTCCCAACTTCATGGGAACAGTTAGATGATACTTTCTGTTTCAACATGACTTAGCACAGACTAGTCTCCTCGTCCAACATCAGTGTGCGACCTGACTAATATGCTTCTAGAAGAATGGAGGAATTTACTATCTTTAATGGAGAAAATGGGTTCGGAATGATTGAGCTACCTGTAGTGCGTCCTTACCTTTACAGTGTCCTAACCAATAGTAGGTACGTACAGGCTACAGACCTATAGTGACCGTAATCCCCCTCCGCATCATCACGCCTACGTTGTTTGAACTGCCAGTGTAGCCTACACACTAGCCATCAGTTTCACTATTGCACTGAGGCGGCATGGGAGAAACTGTGGCCAATTATAAGGGAGGAGTTTGACGGTCTTCACTGTCTGTCAGAAGAGACTGCGGCGATTAGTTTAGGAGTAGCAGGCGGGAGTACATCTTAACCATGGCAAAGCCTACGTTAAAGTTGTGCATGTGTTTATGCTTGGTGTTAAACAGCATAGTTCTCATCTGCATTTTGTGCATAGCTGTCTTGGATAATCAAGGATGTTCAGACGAGGATTTCCGAAAAGCTGCTGTAGCTGCCGACTCAGAGATGTGTTCGAAGATAGGGCGGTGAGTGTATGATGATGTTGCCGGGTGATTTAATGCCATACATGATTGTAAAGCATACTCTATAGCCTACGTTAGTTAACGCTGTCATTAGGCTAAGTAGTGTCTTTTAACTGTTTGAGTCAAACTGTAGGCTATTTGTGCCAGTTGAGAACATGAGATTAAACATGTTTTTGTCCCTTTTTTTTTTAATTATGAGTGAATTAAATTTCAAACGTGGTCGAACTGTGGACATTTCAACATTCTCTCTACATTCAATAGCTAGCATTTGCGCTGCTGTGTCTTAGAGAAGTTATGATCTGCTTATCAGGATGATAGGTGGTATGGCCATTGCGCAATTAGCTTCAATGTACCATTGGTTATAAGCGGCTTAAAATCTTCAGACCAATAGAGGACCAGTTGATTCCAGGCCTAGCCTACAACTACTTTTGTGGCACTTTTGCTTACAGTTCAATAAAGACATAAAGCGACAAACAAGATTATTTTGTACACTATAATATTGATTGATATGCCTTACTATAGATAAGATACCGACTATTTGTTGCCTATATCTTAATGCACTGTTCTGCTCCCGCAAAACCCACGGTATGCAGGGATACATTGAAGCGGGGTGGATCAGCGGTAGATGGCGCTATTGCTACTCTGGTCTGCACGTCCATCATTCACCCGCAGAGTATGGGCATCGGCGGGGGTTCAATATTTACTATCCGTGACAAGGAAGGTAAGGAGTTTCAACAATTTGCCGCCTTCAAGAGGCGTTTGTGAAACGTGTCGTTGACGTTTTAGTTTGCTCCAACAGTTAGATGGATGTTTAGGCCTAACCATAATAGCTTGATGCTGAATTATTATTTATTTTTTTTGCTGCAGGAAAAGTGAAAATCATTAACTCTCGTGAGACAGTTCCTAAAGTATTCAACTCTAATTTGATGTCAAAATGCTCAACGCCCTCCAAGCCTTTTAAATCAGGTAGGCTGATGAAAGATGAAAACATGCAAATGAACTGTTAACCCAAACAAATTCAGGAGTGACCCTCTGAAGTTGACAATAACATATTATTGTCAACTTCCGAGGGTCACTCTTGAATTTGTTTGGGTGAACTCTTCAGCATTGTGAACAAATCATTTTGACCACTTACCTAACCACTCTGATTTCTGATTGGACACATACTGTAGGCTAGGCACATGCATAAACACACACACGCACACGCACACACACACACACACACACACACACACACACACACACACACACACACACACACACACACCATTTATGTAAACAGGAAGCTACCCTCATTCCAGACCGCACACTCTTTCACTATACTGATGTTTCACCAGAATGACATGGAGAGTAGAAAATTGCTAACACATGATCACATAAATGTATATCATTAGGTTGGATTGGGTATAACAACCCTTGAGAGAGAGAGAGAGAGAGAGAGAGGGGGGGGGGGGGGGGGGGGGGGGGGGGGGGTAGAGAGAGAGGGGGAACAACTGATGAAAGTCAAAATGAGAAAAAACATGACCACATAAACAATGCAATTCTAAATATACAATTTCAGAGCTTGGGTCTCTGAATGGTAGTTTATGGCAGCTAATCATTACTGTAATAGCAGTTAGTATTTTTGGAACTTAAACATACAGGTATCATATAGACAGCATCTGCTACACCAGCTACAGCGGCGTTACTGAAGTGTTCCGTTTGCGACGCGTGAAATCCATTTTGGAAGATGGGTCCATTTTTTCAAATGTCGCTTCTGGTGTACTTACATTGTAGTGATTATTAATTGCTGCAGCATACGCTTTGCGAACGGACCGCTTCAGTTGCGCGCCTGGTGTAGCTCCCCTGTGAGATTTGTCCCCATGCCACGGTACGCATCCTTGAAATGTGATGTTTCTTCCTCTCCCCTAGAAGGTAAATATTGGATTGGAGTTCCTGGAGAGATCCGGGGTTATGCGGAGGCCCACAAACTCTTCGGGAAGCTGCCCTGGGCCAGTCTGTTTGAGCCCACCATCAAGATGGCCAGAGAGGGATTCCCCCTTCCTCATGTGCTGGGCCGCTTCTTAGTGGTTCTAGAAAACAGTACACTGCCCATACGGTGAGATGCACGCAAGTGTGTTTTCATCAATGTAGAATCTGTTTTTTCATCTTGTTCTTTGTGTTCTTCTTCTTCTTCTTCTCCTCCTCCTCCTCTTTCTTCTTCTTCTTGTCTATTTATTGCTTTCACTGTCTCTCTCTCACCCTCCACACACCCCCTCTCTCAGGCACACACAAACCCACAGTATTTATTCATTAACAGTATAACCCTCCACCGGTAGATTTAGTGTCATCATCCAACAGTGTTGACCTGTTTATGTTTTTTTCCCTTTTTTTATAGGAAATTATTTGTTGACAAAGATGGTAAGTTACTGAAAGAAGGAGATACGCTGAGGTTTGAGAAACTGGCTGATACTCTGGAGATTATTGCAAAAGAAGGCGGGGAAGCATTCTACAAGGGAGAAATAGCTAGAAACCTCATCAGTGACATCCAGGAAGCAGGTGAACATTCTTCCATGAAATTGTGTAGTAAATGGTAAAAGGCGTTTATGTAAACCCGAAGAATTTTGTCCATGCAATAGCTTACAGATTTCTAACAAATCCTCAAAGTTAGCCATGAACCTTTGACTGTAGTCTCTAGGGTTAGGTTTAGGGTTAGTATAAGTAATTATTTTTCATTCTGGGCACTAATTTCAATGTTGTGCATGCTTCGTCAAAAGTCTAACTAAATAACTATGCAAAATCCATTTGTGAATTTGATACCATGACCAAGATCTTAAGCACAAACATCGATGGGTCAGCTTTAAGCCCTCACTCACCATTGAGACCTTACTAAATCCATTTATTTATGCTTGTGGCCTACTTTTCAGCACATACTACTCTTGGGCTGTGCAGGCTTTGTTCAGACAATCTCTTTTCTCACCTTGATCTCATTTGATGTTGAATGACTAGGTGGGACATTGTCCCAGGAAGATTTGGACTCGTTTAAGGTTCAGGTGTTGGACGCGTGGAAGCTGCCGCTAGGAGACTACGACATGTACATTCCACCTCCACCAGCTGGAGGCGCAATTCTGAGCTTCATATTGAACACCATGAGAGGTGAGCCAGACCGGAAACATATACACAGACCTACACACACACACACACCAGCATGCGGTGGAGGTGTCCCCCCCCCCCCAGGCAGTCATTTCACCAGATTTCACCTTTAAGTCTAAATTTGAAACTGGCTACAGTTGTGGCAAGAAAAATTTTGCACAATGTCAATGAGATTGTGCCAGGATTGTCAAACTAATGAACATTGACCAGCAACAAAAAGTTCAAAAAGTTGCTTTGTATCATCAGCTCGAGTCATGCGGGATGTTTGAAGGAATTTTGTTTTTGTTTGTTGGAATAACGTATGTCACTAGAAGTGCATGACTGAAACAAGGGTGGTTCCAATCCCAACAGGTTACAATTTGACACCAGCATCTCTTGAAGGGGAGCAGAAGACGCTCATGTTTCAGCGATACGTGGAGACCTCCAAATTTGCCAATGGACTGAGGAGATTTCTCAGAGATCCAAGATTCACACCCTCTGAGGTATGTATATATCTGCTCATAAGTATAATTTCAAGTGCAATTTAGTAAAACTTTAATCGGCATTTGTAATATTTCTGACTGAAAGGCTTGAAATAAAGTATACAACATCAACAGTGTTTGGTTTATTAACTTGATTTTAACACTATTCAGAGATTATGTGATTCGATTACTAAGGGCTCTTTTTCAACGGACTAAGCACAAAGTCTGAAGCACCATTTGCATACATTTACCATCTTGACAATGGTATAAACTGTCTCTATGCAAGGTGCATAGTTCAAAAAGATTGTGCTTATGTTTCTAAATTAATCACGGATATGTTTTGGGTGTTATATCCATTCAACAAATGAGAGTGATCAGGTGTAAGATAGAGACCTAAAACTAACTAAAAAATAGTTGAGGATGTAGATCTTGTTACTCTCATCACTCACTTACAATAGTAAGATTAACTCTTAAAACAGTTCTTGGATTTTCACACTTGTGATTTTGCTGTGTTATTGACATTTTTGTTATTTTCTTTTCCTGTTGTCCCAAACTCACTCCTACTCACACAGTGTAATTTCATAGTGATGATATTTCACTCTCAGCCTACCACACTCTAAATGTACTCCACAAGACTCTAGTGACTCATCAGTATCAACAAACCATCCGCTGCTGTTTCACTTAGATGGGTCCTACTTTGCTGGAAACTGCCGTTCTCAATCAATCACTCTGATAATGCGAAGTAATTAGTGCAGTTAAAGGGGAAATCCGGTGGTAAATGGGTTTTTAGATATATTAAGTGTGACCATAAGCTAGAGTCATGGATGAGGGGTAACCCTATCCAGACCTGAAGCATTCCGAACTTAGCCAGTTTTTATTTTTTAATATATTTTTGGAAATAAGCTAATTTTCCACCTCCCCTCGAGCAAAACAATTGATATTTACCTTTTTCCCGTTCATCCAGTCATTCTGTGAGTCTGGCGATACAACTTTTCACTAGGATTGGAGTCAATTTAGGGCCAATTACAAGAAGATATGTTCAGTTTTGACTTGTGTACCGCACCGGTAATAGCTACTGACAGCTGACTTGCTGTCAAATATGTCCTAAATGAGCAAAACCTGTATTCTAAGTGGGTTGGTCACAACATGTTTAGCTGACTTAGCAGTTAATACTTATGAAATAATGCCACTGATTTGCTATCAAATATGTCATGAATACATTATGTCCCTCTTTCAATGTGCAGCCAGCATTGGCAGCAAGTAAGGAAGAGTTTGCGGATAGAATAAGAGCGATGATCCATGATGACCGCACCCACGATGACCAGTACTACAACGTGACGCCCTCTATGGATTCCGTGGGTACCACACACGTATCAGTGCTGGCCGAGGACGGCATGGCTGTGTCCGTTACTAGCACCATCAACCACATGTGAGTCAAAGCAGCCACGCCAGATCCAGAGGTGGAAAAGTCCAGCCTCAGAAAGTAAAAGTCCTACCACATATCTGTGCCAACCATTCATTTAAATCAGCTGATTCTTAATTAGCACAACTCTTGAGGCAGGTGGAGCAGCTAATTGGTGAGATCACCTGTGTTAAGTGCACAGATAGAACCAATATGCCTATGAGCCTATTTCACAAGATGTCGCCACTGTGTAAACTAACTTCCTCTGGAACAGCTCAGTCTATAGGAAAGACAGAAACAGGAAGATGATTTACCCTGCCAATTAAGGCATCATTAACATCAACTAGGCCAGACACCTGGGCACTGTGAAATTGGCTCATGATTGGACTTTTACTTTCTGATGCTGGACTTCCACCTCTGGCCAGGTCAAAAGTGCCAACCCAACCCTAGCTCTACCCTAATTTCTACTAACAATAATGCCCTATGGGTAGTCATTCATGGGGTATAACAGTCATACTAAGGTCATTACCTAACAGCACTCTGACAGCTAGTCTGGCCTGCTGAAACATTAGCTGACAGGAAATCAGTTATGTAATGCCAATCTCTTATTAGTCGTTCCATTAACAGTAAAGTGGCTCTGTTTGTCTGTTGTAGGAAACAACTTTAATTGCTCTTCTGCAGCTCTTTTAAAATATTTATTGTAATTGCTTTTATTGTAGAGTAGTTATTTCCATGTCAGCAATTCGTAAAGTTGATGGTTAGCTCTCTATGAACTAACCCAAAATGCTAGTTTTTTGTTTCAATAAGGATTTTCTTGTCATGCATTTTATTCCCTAACAATAAAGACTAGATGTTCAGTGTGACAGATTGATAAGCTAAGACCTGTTTGGGCCATATTTGAGCCTGATGCACATTTCAAATAGCTGAAAGTGCTTTGCCAATACTTCAGAACAAAGAACAAGCAATGCCCATCTTGTGTAACTCGTGCAGACTGTAATTTCTGTGCCTTTGTTTGTGTCTATTCAGATTTGGGTCCAAAGTCTTCTCTCCCAAAACTGGCATCATTCTGAATAACGAGCTGTCGGATTTCTGTGGCAAGGCCAGCAGCATTCAGGCAGGTAATGAGCTGAAAGCCTGACTCATCCTACTGCGATGTTTTCCCTCTTTAGTTCTTGAGCAAAACAGAATATCTATTTCAGCATTTTGAAGTACTCCTCAAGTTTACCAAACCTACTCACACACACACACACACATGCACACACACGCACACACACACACACACACACACACACACACACACACACACACACACACACACACACACACACACACACACATTTAATGTAATGGAAATGCAGTAAGTATAACTTGCCGGAAATTATAGTAACAGGCCCGTCAAACCTCCTCATTCGGGCAAATGGGAGGTACGGAAAAATGTGTAGTTGGTGGGAAGTGCCGCTGGGGGTTAGCATTGTGTTCTGGGTTGATCCAAGTCTCAGTGAAAGCCAAGCCCTCCAGAGATAGGTGGTTAGCATAAGCAACAATTGAAATCAGTGTTGTTTACTGCGGATTGGCAGTTCTACAACCCAGCTATAAGGGCTCCTGTTGCTCCAGGCGAGGTTTAGCTTTCGTGAGCGGAGGTTGGCTGGTTAACGATGCCATTTGGGATGTTAAACCTTTCTGAGTGAACCGGAGACAGCAGTAAAAGGACTGTGACACATCACTCAGAGCAGTGAGTGGGAACCTGGGCTTTTGCAAATAGGACAGGTTTGCCTTATCGGGTGGCCTTGCTCTGTGGACTCACACAGGTAGACGCGTCTTCATCCGATTCCTATCATCTTCACTTGAGAAGGACTGAACACAGTAGCTGATGCTGACACTTCAGCGCTATCCTACAGTATACACACACAAAGAGAATTTATGCTCAATGGTGTTTTTTGCCCCCACCTTCCAGGCAGCACAGCCTAAAAGGCACTAACCCTATTCCTAACCTTAACCCCCTCAACCCTCATTCTACCCCTAAACTGAGGGGAGTATAGTGCCTTGAAGGCAGAGCTGCCTGGAAGGCACCATTGAGGGCTAATAATACCAAAGACCGAGAAGCTATACTCTTGGTGCTGTTAATTGAGAATTTGGTCCTTGAAATCAGCACAGTACCAGTACTCACAAAAAGTTAGGAATATCTGCCTTTCGCGTGAAATGTAATGTTTCAGTGCAGAAAATATTGAAACAATGAACTGTTGGACATGGGCATTTAAAAGTTTAGAGAAGGTCACATTAAGTTCACCTGTAAATTTAAAGTTCATCCTGAAATTTCACCTGAAAGCCGAATATCCCTAACTTTTTGTGAGCAGTATAGTGTGTGTTGTATGTGTGTGTGTGTGTGTGTGTGTGTGTGTGTGTGTGCGTGTGTGTGTGGTATTCATTCATTTATTCATTAATTTGCTTACTTATTCATTCAACCTATATTTATTCTCTGAGTGTCATTGAGGGTAGCCCTCATTTTCAATGAAGCCGAGATGTAATATGTTATAATTTAGCGTTGGTGCCTGTCTCATAGGTGAACAACCTCCCTCGTCCATGTCTCCCTCCATCCTCCACTCCAAATCTAGGAAACACACCATGGTGGTCGGGGGATCAGGGGGTAGCATGATCATCACTGGCATGGCTCTGGTGAGTACTTCATTAACACCACGTTACACAACTACACAGGTCAAACATTTGGAGAATGTTTATCTTTTATCGGTTTTATCGCATTTCTGACTATTTTATACATTGTAGGACAAAACTGAAAATTCAAAGCTATGAAATAACACAATAATGATGTGTGTGTGCATGCGTGTAAAAAAAGGGTGCACACAGCTAAATGTTTTATATTTTAGGCTCTTCAAATCAGCAAACATTTCATTTGATGACAATACTTCACTTTCTTGGCATTCTCTCAACCACCTTAAGTTAGACGCTGGGAATGGTTTCCAAAGAGTCCTGAAGAAGTTCCCGTACATGTACATGTCGTTCACTCATGTTACCTGAGAAGAATTCTAGATTCTCATCACACAAACCTGGTCATGATAAATGTGTAACGCAGTCTTGAAGGCAACAGAGTGAATAGAACCCACATAAAAAATAAAGCTTTTAGCTTTCAGTTGTATTACTAGATCAGCCTATCATGTTTGTATAATTAGATTACAAGCTCATATTTGTGTTATTAGATTAGTGCATATCTACAGAGGGTAATGTTTTCATGTCTTGTTGTTGTCTCACTCCTGTGCTGTCCAGACAATCATGAACCATCTCTGGATGGGAAAGAGTCTGAAGGAGGCGATATCTGCTCCTGTGGTGTTTGTGAGCTCCGCAAATACACTAAGCTTTGAGCCAGCGTTTGACAAGGTAATTAAAAGTTCTAGTTCAAGTTCAAGTTCAAGTTCAAAGTTTATTGTCATGTACTCATCATTCTTTTTTTGAGTAATGAAATTCCTTGTGCTCAAGTGTCCATTCAACTACATAAATAAATTAAAAAGAAAATTAAATAAATGACAATGGATCTTTCATGCCCTTTCAAGGATCTTTTGTGCTGATGGTGTGTGCTTTCCCTTTTCGAGAACTTTCGATAAAGTTTGTTGTCGAGAATGCAACAAAGTAAAGCTTAGGTCTTTAGGATCTTTGATGGAGAGCCCTGCACTACTGTATGTGCCAAATAGTCTGGTGCACTCCACTCCAGTTCTCTAAGCTGTCAACTTCATTCTTCATGAAAGAAAGAATGTTGTTCAGCCAGTGATAACACTGTGAGGTTAATTCAGACACTACTGGTCACACCTTTCCACTTCTGACATGTCAGAATGACTAGTCAAGAAAACTGGTTCATACTATGGCTTGGATTACAGTTCTGCTGTTTGTTATTGTTTGAAGCTAAGTGAGCAGATGTGAACAAGATAGACCATATCACAATATCTCTTGATCATTTCACAATGTCAGGATGACTAGTCAAGAAAACTTGTCCATACTATGGCTGGATTTACAATTCTGCTGTTTGTTATTGTTCCAAGCTAAGTGAGCAGATACACTATGTACAAGACAGTCCAGATCACATTATCACTTGATCACGTCACGATGTCGGGATGACTAGTCAAGAAAGCTTGTTTATACTATGGTTTTATTTACAATTCTGCTGTTGTTGTTCCCAGCCAAATGAGCATGATATTATGTCAATGATGTTCTGTCCTCTTTTGGGCAAAACATTTAGAAGAACAGGACTTTCTTAAAGAGAAACTATGCAGGATTGGCGATTTCATCTCCGGTTGTTCCTTATGTGTCTCAGCCTTCCAGATGTAAGCAAGGAGCAATCGCCTCCTGAACAAACTGCAAGGTTGCAATAGCGGATAGGGACACTGGGGGCGGGAGGAAATGTTACTGTTTTCGATAAAACTGGTCAGTCAAGCAAAACAAAGATTTCTAAGCGATTTTATGACTGTGAAAAAGTTGCATAGGGTCTCTTTAATACTGCATATTCTCGAAATCCTTTTGTTTGGTTAATGTGTGCTTTTAAAGCGAATGTGTTGGAAACAACACAAACTGTGTTGTCCCTATTTCGATATACAGTAGATATGGGTTAAAAACGGCACAAGTTAGGTTGTTTTCAACACATTACAAGAATGTAGCTCTTTGGTGTTTGATAGTTTCAACAGAAACTTTTAATTTGGTAATACACCCATGATACGCACTATCAGTGAATGAAAGGATGTTCCTCATGCTCTTTGTTCTCCTTGACAGGTTGTTGTGGAGAAACTTCAATCCTTTGGCAACAAAGTGGAGAAGCGGAATATGTTCTTCAACGTGATTAATGCTATATCCAAAAAGGATGGATGCATCAGCGCCGTGTCGGACGATCGGAAAAAGGGAAAAGCGGCTGGATATTAATTCTTCTCATCACACTTGTGGAGTGGTTAAGGAAAAATATTCCAAGGGCTGTGTGTTCTCGTAAAGAGAGCAAATTTATCAACAAAGAAAAGAAAAACCCAAGGAGGCTTCTGGGATTGAACGCACAAGTCAAACCACTGCTGTCCTCTGACTGGCCTTGGTGCAGAATTACGTGAAAGAAAATCACTTGGCACATCAATTTACCTCAGGAATCACAGATTACAGATTCAATCCATTTCATAACTTCAAGATCATATCACTCCAAGTGACCACCACCACCACCACCACCACCAACCTGGTAAATGCTTGAAAGGTTGTGCGAAGCGAATGCTCTTGAGCGAAGTGAATGCTCTTGTATTCGTGTTATCAGTGAGGGGTTGTGAGAAGCAAGCAGCAGCTGGCAGTCACAGTTGTGCCTTCACTGTGGGACAGAAAGAATAGGTCTCGGTCTTATCACTAAATTCCAACCTGTAGTTAAAAGAAAACTCCAGAGATATTCCACATAGATCTCTGTTTCTCAAGGTCACCGAGTACTGTTGATAGGAAATAAAATGAAAAAAAAAAAAAAACTCTGGGGGCATGCTAAAGATGCCCCCAGAGTGTAGCACTGTAGCTACCTTGTTGCTCTAGCTATTGGCAGCAGGAACTCAAACTATCGATAGATTTTTGTGTTTTCATTCGGACCTACAGTTCTCAGTGACCTTGACAACAGAGATCTATGTGAAAAATTGCGGAATTCTCCTTTAAAGCAACACTAAAGCACTTTTCCTCTGTCGCACACACGCTATTTGCTTATTCAGCAAATAACAGACAAGGTAGAATATGTTGCATGATTTTATGAAAGTATGATGTATTGCGACATCGAAGCTGGTCAAATTTGTAGTTTCTGATGTCTCATTTCATCGAACTACAGATACACTACCCCACCTCGTAAAGTTACATAGTGTGGTTATAGCCGATAGAGGGCCGCGAAGTGAAAGCAGAAGTGCCGTTCACCCTGTTACGAGTTGATGAACTGCTGAAATGATTTTGTAAACATTATTTTAAGGTACGAAAAACTCTTTAGTGTTGCTTTAAGTGAAGGCTAACACATCCCTCACCATTGTGGCATTAGTATGGGATAAGGGTAAAACATTATTTTAATTTTCTAGTGTGCACCCATGCTGTCATTTTGTCCTCCCAATTATGTATTGTAATCATAGTTTAATGTATGATTTGTTTGAACCAATACACTGTTAGGACATAAGGACACTGTACAAACACTCCAGATTTGAAAATGACAGTGGAATGACAGATTTGGTAAATATAGGATACAAAAGTAACTTTTTTTTATGCAGTAAAATATATCGTAAGGCCATGAAACTGAAATAACTGAAATATGGTTGTTTGTTTGGAGAAAAGGCTAGGTATGTAAGTGCCAGTAATTAAGCCTGTCCTGATCTGTATGTAGAGTATCTGAACTGCCTTGAAGCAAACATCTACAGTATATATATTGCAGTAATTGTTCAATCAACTCAACAAATACTCCTTTACTTGTAGATGCCGAGATTAGAGAGACGATACACATTTGTGTATTTGAATTGCTTGACACATGTGATGGGCTGTTGACTGAAAAATGATGGGGTCTTTTGAGGTTTTCCGTCCCTCAGGATGTTGTCCTGACTGACTCATAGCTATGTTTAGGCTCCAACACTGCCGTCCTCCGTTTTAGGGAGAGGAGACACGGTTTGCCATATGGCAGGGTGGGAGTGTGGGCGCGGGGGCAAACTTGTCTCTTAACCCTTGGGCCACACGGAATAGGCCTCAGCTTGTCTCGCTCTGTGTGTGTGGGTTGGGGGATGAGGGTGAGGGGGCGCAGGTGTAAAAACCTGAAATATGAGAAACTGATTGACAGCCAGGCAGTAAATCAACACAGCCTGCCACCTGCGCACCATCCTTTTTTTTTTAACAAAAAAGAAAAAATCTGTCACCATCCTTGTCTTCCTCACTACTCTCTCTCTCTCTCTCTCTCTCTCTCTCTCTCTCTCTCTCACACACACACACACACACACACACACTCCAGCTTGCTCTCTTGCTCTTAGACTCTACTCAGCATTCAGTCCCATTACATTGCTCACTACAGACACACACACACACACACACACACACACACACACACACACACACACACACACACACACACACACAGAGAGAGGGAGAGGGAGAAAGTCGTGCCATGTGTCTGTGAGAAGCCTGGAGAACAGGATTTAGCCTGTGAGTCACCACTGCAGGCTTAGCTGCAAGCTGTTTTCTCCACTCGTGGATTTCTCGAGAGTGTGACTGTCACTCCTCTGCGTACGCCTTGTGTGTGAGTAGGGTTGTGTGTGTGCGTGTGTGTATGGGGGGAGGGGGGGGCATATTATTTGGCATGGTGTTTTGAATGTGTGTGGGTTTTTCTCTTTTTTAAATGAAATATTCTCATAACGACACTTAATCGGTGTTTAAGGAAGTCTTTCTTTAAGGCCGCCATGGCCGGCTGTTAAACATGAACATGTTATGAATGTGAAAATGTACAAGTACCATCTATTTAAGCCAATATCTATTGTGACTTAATCATATTGTTATTAATATTATTAGTTTATTCATTAAAAATGTAGTCAGCCGTATATATTTCTTTCTTTTTAAAATCTGTACTACCATGAGAATTCCTGTGTATTTCTCAGCAACAGCTGATGATTCTACTGAAAGCAAAACTGAATTGAATGTAGACCTTCTTTATATCAATAAGAAAATGTTACCATTTATAAAGTGGTATAAATTGTGTCTTATTTCTTGTATCATTTCTTGTATTGCTTTGAATAATTTAATGCCTACTGCTGTGATCCTACTTACAAACATATAAGCAGTCAGGAATAGTTTGATTTCTCTTCGTCTTCAGTGCTTGTATCCCTAACCCCTATTTATGCAATTTGAATTGCAGCTATTGGCACTTACATTTGGTGACTAACTATACATTTATTAAAGGAGTCATAGAACGCATTTTTTGACCATTACAAATTGATCTTTGAGCCTAAATAATGTCATATGTAAATTTGTGGGGCTGAAAACGCCCCAGGAGCACTGCTAGATTGCCTAATACAAGGTCATAAATAAGCCTTGCAATGAAACAGTTTGTTTTTCCCGCCCACTCAGCAAGTTCATGAATATTCAAATGAGATGCGCGCTGATTGGTCTTTTGGCCGATATGTCCTGAAAGTTGACTGGCTCAATCCACCGGTCTGAAGCTAGAGCAAAGTGAAACTACGTTTACTGCTGGTAAATAAAGCCAAAGTCTTTGATAAAGCTATCAACAATGGATTTAAATAAGGAATACAGCCGTACATGTATAAACCGAGTCAGAAGAAGGTTCTGACGAAGATGAAGTGCAGCAGATTCCCCAACAGAATGAATGTGTTAGATTGGTAAGTGGTACATTTCTTAGTATATATAGTAGTGATATCAGGTAAAATGGGCCATCAGGTAAAATGGGCCATTTAAGGTTTGGGGGTCCCAGCCCCTCTGGAATTTAGAGCCAATGACTGCAAAGGGTGTTAAACTGTTGTCATAACTGTGCTTGACAAGTAACAGGTGATTTGATTGGTTTATGGTTGCTATGGTGGGCAGGGCAATAATGCTAATCAAGACTGCACCAGAAAACTGTATGGTAAGTAGCCTGGCATAGCGAATCTGACTAAACTATTATAAGGATTATAAATCTATAAAAAAACAAACATGCCCACAAAAAAACTATGCATAATATCTGTCTTGATGGCATCCATCAGAATTAATGTTGTTAGCTTGGTATATGAACATATTTTTTGGAAAAATCATGTTTTTCTTGGCGGCCCAATTTACCTTAACCCATTCAGGTAAAATGGGCCATATGGTTTCAGCTAAAATGGGCCATCCTATAGGCCCATTCTAATGGGCCACATACACGTGTGTGTGTGTGTGTGTGTGTGTGTGTGTGTGTGTGTGTGTGTGTGTGTGTGTGTGTGTATGGGTGTGTGTGTGTGTGTGTGTATGGGTGTATGGGTGTGTGTGTGTGTGTGTGTGTGTGTGTGTGTGTGTGTCACGGTGTATCTCTCTCTCTGTGTGTGTGTAGCCTATGTAGGTGTGTACACACACACACCCACACATGCACCCACACACCGACTGACACACACACACGTGCACGCACACAGTCTCACACACACACACACACACACACACACACACACACACACACACACACACACACTTACCATGACCCCCTCCCCCCACCACCAGTATGGCAAACAAGAAGGAAAAATGTTTTTATCACACACACACGCACTAGTAATATTAGTTTACCATTTTGAATATATCAATTATCAATTTTGAATGTGAATTTTTGTAATTTACACATTTGTTCTAAACACACACACACCCACACACACACACCACTGGCATCAGTCAGGTTCCAAAATTGACTTTTTTAAGTGCTCATGGGTTTGCACCCACAATGTGTTTTTATTAATGCCACATATGAATATGTTTGTTTAATGCAGTCTAAATGTTATGTGGCTGTATTAGCAATTGTATTTTAAAAATTAAAATGGATAATTAACTATAATTTCCCTTTGAAATTAGACTGGCCCATTTTACCTGAAGCTGCTGGCCCATTTTACCTGAAACTGCTCATGCGAAAAAAGTTGGTACAGCTGGTGTTTCAAGAACTGTAGGGCCTAAATAATTATATTTTTTTACATACTTTCAACACAAAAGTATGAAAAACAGTCATTATTAACTATAAAAACACTTGGAAAAGGCATAGATGATATTGTATTACTGTCCCAAGCGATTTACCAAAAAGTGGCCCAATTTAGCTGATATCACCCATAGTAACTCTCCAAAGTTAGCTGTAATAACGCTAGCATTACAACGTCTCTGCCATAGACCACATATCTAGATACTATCATCGTAAGAGCAGTTTAACAAGAATTATTAATCGAAGGTATGCAAATGAGAGGGGCCGAGGGGTGTATCTAAAGGGGGATGGGCGCCTATTACGTGTTATCTGAGCTCTGTTCAGATTGGAGCATTTCAACACGGCTGTTTCTATTTCCCAATTTGCATACGAAAGCAGGCGGGGGACGCGGTAAAGTCTTTGGTGTTGTCCTTTGGACACTGCTCGCTGCCTAAATTCAACAGTAACAAGGTGAATGTGGTTTTGAATTCTAGGACTCCTTTAAACATAAACTACATAACCAAAGAAGTACAGAACCGGATCAGATGAGCAACAATATGTGTGCATTATGTGTGCAGTATATGGACACACAAAAAGGATTTGTTTCAAAATGTTTAATAACAAGCATGGCAACAAGCATAGCATAAAGACAATGCATGTTTAAAAAAATATATATGGAAATGTATTTTTCCCAAGATACTATACATTTACCGAACCACCCTCGTCTTACTCCATAGTGAACACTGAAACTTCCGTAACAATGCCCTCTGCCATGAAACTTGCATGAATGCATTATAATCAAGTCCTAGCCAATCATAATGTATCGTGACAGCTTATGTCTCATATTTACCTCTTGGAGTCAACATGTGTTGTTTTTTTTTTTTTTTCAAACAAAAAGGATCTGAGTGATTGAGTCAGTTCTGCAGCTGCCTTGGTAGATGCACCACGTACTGTCTGAGGACTCAAAGGGTTTCCCAGCCAAGAGGAGAGTGAGGAAGCATATTAGTGCATCAGACTAATACTCACACGAGTCCCACATTAAAAAAAAAAAATGCATTTTTCGAGGAGTGACATTGTCAGTGGAAGACTTCCAGTCCAGTCTAACCACACTTCTCGAGAGTTTAAACATTTTCACATATTATGTTTCATGACAGAGGCAGTCACATTCGAGGTGGGGGTGGGGGGTGGGGAAATAAGCCTTTTTTATTGCCCACCCTCTGCCCTCAACCTCAAACCCCTTAGAAAAAAACATCTATTGACACAGGATGTTTCTCAAACTGCAATGCACACAAGAACACAACTAAATCGATCTCTTTGTACCGTATGCTGCCACTGTTGTCATTTGGATGTGAGGAGTACAGTGAAAGATGTAGTCATAATAAGATACTCATAGACAGCTTATGTTCAGATGACTCTAGGTCTGGTCTGATAGATCATAGATCCACGCCAGATCAGGGTCCGATCTATTCAAAGTGACCTGAAACAGATGATTCCCATTTGAAGAAAACGTGTTATTGCAGATATAAGGTATTGAGGCTTTCCTGACAGAGAAACCTAACAGACACTAAAGGGACAAGTGTTGCCTTGCAAAAACTGAGTGGTTATCTATTACCGTGGTGGAGTTTACTAGTGTTCCATAGAAATGTACAATATCAGCTAAAAAGACATGATCTGCCTCAGGTAGTTACTTGAAGACACAACAACAGCAATAGTCCTCAATGTCCCCATCATCACTTGACCCTAACATGGGGCTATGTATCACCATACACCAATATGTACTACCATTCAAAAGTTTGGGGTCAAATTTCATTGTTTTATTTGTAGATTCTTTGACAAAAGCAGAGTTCTTAGGTCTTATTTCGGTGAAAAGAAAATGATTTCCAGTCTTACAGATTATTATCTTTCCTATGAATTTAGCTCTTTTCTGATCAAACTCGTTTCTTTTCATGGAAAATTAGGAAATTTGAAAGTGACAAGGAAATTTCAAACTTTTGAACGGTAGTGTACCTCAATAGCGGGAGGTTTATTGTTGTGTCAGGATTCTACACTTTTCCTGTGATTTTAGTTTTGCAGATTTGGCCTCTGCAGCATTCTGTATTAGCTTTGGTAGATTAGGCAACTGTGGTTTGTGGTCCCGTTTTCAAGCCAAATGAAATGATGTAGCAGAGGTCCGGTAGATTTTGCAAGTGTAACTAGGGGCTTGAGGTGTCCAAGTGAGAAGAAATTCAAACTCAAAACAGAAAAGTTGCATTTGTTTTCATTTAAATCCCATAATCTGTACAAAAATGATCTATGTATTCAAAAAACAGTGAAGAGCCCTCTTTTGAACATAACCTGTGCAAACAGTTTACAGTAAATCACTTATTTAACATGTAACTTTGGAGTTGAGTGATACATAGTTCAAAATTAATTAAAATCATTTTGAAAGTTCTGCAGCAACATCTTTGTTCTGTTTTCTCTGTTCTTGCTTGTGTACACTAAATGTATGTGTGTTGTTCCACGGTGATCTGCTGCTTATCTTGTGCGATGTAGCAAGGGCTTGCAGAGGGTTGGGGTCACATTTATAGAGATAGAATCGTGATTCTATGTCTATGGTCACGGTGCTCAACACAGACAAATAAGGGTCTCCCAAACACGTCAGTCACAGAGGACGCGCACTACACCACTCTCATTTCGTCCAGTACTTCACTTCTTTTCCAAACACAAAGTATTAAATAAATGTCAATAAAATTATTGATAAATATTTATCAATATAGGAGGAATGAAATAAAATAAATACAAAATAAATTAAAAAATAAATACAGAGAAGAACAACTGGTTCCTGCAAAGGCCATTGCTGATTTCCTAACATTAGGAGCCAAACAAATTGGATTCAAATGATGAGGAGACTTGCAGATGCAGAGTTTAAAAAGGCTGATTCATCATCCTCCTCTGAAGGTGTTTGGAAATGTCATCCCTGGCCCAAATTCCATTTGAGATATTGTTCTCTTCTCTGAGGTGCAAGGCTAGGCCGAGTGAGATGTTTAAAAAAAAAAAAAAAAAAAAAAAAAAGTGACGAGAAGCGGGGAAAAGGATCAGTAGCCGGCCGGATAGCCACCTTTCCTGGGGTCGGACTCTGCACAGATCCGGTCTCCCTGGCGCACCACGGCTTGGACCACTGCCCCTGGGGTCCTGAGCAGCTCGGTCACATGGTTCTTCTGGGCCAGTCCATCAAGAACACTCTGCAATACATGGTCAGTTCATTTACAAAATGATTTGGACAAACACACACACACACACACACACCAACCTAAAATGAAAGAAGCTTAACTGTTCAATACGATCTACTCAGAATGTCTTACCTTCTCAAAGTTCTGTTCCACCACTGTCATGTTTGGGTTGAGTTGGTTATGAACTCTCGGCTCTGTAACAGCTTTTTTCAGGTCATAGTTAAAAAACAAAGAATTCAGAATTACCTGCGGGGAAACAACAAGAACAGACACATCAGAGCCATACATTACTTTTTAAATGAGAGGGTTTCCACACCCTCACGACCACAGGCCACAAAGCGTAATACTGCTGTTGTTGACATTATGTTGTCAACATAGCTTGGAGAGACAGATGGGATATAAACACAAAGTGTTCAGCCCTCCAGTCATTTTTAAAAAAATCTATTTAAGTGTTCATTTTACATTTGTTTGCCTCAGAATATTAATATAAAGGTTATGCATCTTTTGATAAATTATACATTCCATGTTTGCGGTGAGTGCCAGCCAAAAAGAATTACGCTTTTAATAAAGGAGTTACGCAGCTTAGAGTTTTTTCCCCCTCCTCAATTCAACACGATTGACTCCATAATATAGATTTAGAGCATAAATGGAAGTTAAAAAAAGGACTGATATCAAGCAAATGTCGAATTTGAGACTGTGTGAGGTATTCTCGAGTTTGCCTCTCAAAGTCTTTGCAGTCATCCATGGTTACCAGGGCAGTTGCTGTTGTGATCTTTGTCCCACCAGAGGCTCCGACCACCATTTTGACCTTGTTGTGTTTGTCAAAGATGATTGTGGGACACATTGAAGACAGAGGCCTTTTGCCTGGTTCAAAAACAAAAGAGAGCAAAGGCACTTTGCATCAATACAAATTAGTCCAAAGGGACAAATAACCAGCCAGCCATAATCCATCACACAAGCCACAAGTGGACCTAATCAGGAGGAACATCTCTTATTCAGAATTAGCCTGTGTCCTGAACTCTTCCTGGTCAAGTTTGCCGAATAAACTCCCACACTAAATGAGAGGCCGGCTTATACAGGATTAGACTGCAGTGTAGCCTACATCTCAGGAGCTCCGGAATGGGAGCACGACACAGTCACTTGAGGTTCAGGATTCCTTGTTCCTTCACTATTGTGTTAGTGGGTCACTGGATCACTATGTGTACCTGGCTGAATGAAGTTACTGGGAGAGGGAGGGACACCAAAGCCATTGGTCATATGCGGGGAGCTGAAGTCATCCATCTCATCGTTGAAGATGATGCCAGTCGACCTGGACATAACCTTGGAGCCAAAGCTAGGTGAGACATTAAACACGACCTTATTTACAGTAGCCTGTAGTTTCAATGCTACAGATGTTGTAATGTTAAATATAGTTAGAAATATATGGTCACAATATGTATCCTACCCACTTGAAATCTGTAGCCTAATTTCATTTCTTTCTTATATGTATTACATGCATGTATTTAATTTATTTTCCTGTATGATAGAAGGAAAAAATCTCAATGTTTCCTTACTATAGGTTGATGGTGCTGGTGGCAGCTACTGCACTGCCATCTTCAGCTATAACTGAGAGGTGTGCTGTCCCATGGTTGTCGGGGACAAAGTACTCAGGCTCATAGTAGCTGTCGGGGTGAGTGGTGTCGTCTGTGATTTTGCTCCTGATCCCGTCTGCAAAGTAGTCTGAGGTCATGTTATGGATAAGCTGAGGAAACAAAATAAAGAAAGGGTGTGAAGAAAGAGGAAGAAAGAGAGAGAGAGAGAGGGAGAAAGAAAGAGAGAGAGTAGGAAGGAAAATAACACAAATACAGGATATAAACAGAGGAGAGGATAGATCAGACTCACATCAGTGATATTGAGGTAGCGTGGATCTCCAAGCCTGCTTCTTTTAGCATAGGCAAAGCGGAAAGCTTCCACAATGCGGTGGTAGGTCAGAGTCTTTTTCTCAGATGTGGAGACACTTGTATCTGAGAAGTTGTAACCTGTAAGTAAATGTGATATAGATAGATTCCATTGAAAACTGGAAATGTGCATATCCGAGGACCTGCAAGAGTGGGCTTGCAAAAATGCTAACTATGCTAACAATGCTAAACAGGTTGATCAGCGAACTTGGCTAATGATTTCTAGCAGTTATGCTAAAAATGCTAATTATGCTAACAATGTTAGCTAAGCTAACAATGCTAACCAGGTTGATTAGCTAACTTAGCTGATGATTTCTAGCAGTTTTGCTAAAAATGCTAACTATGCTTACCATGCTAGCTATGCTAACCAGGTTGATTAGCTGACTTAGCTAATGACTTATATTATTACAACAATGCTTAAAAAATGAGGCTGCAAAAAAAAATATATATATATATTTCCCCATTCATTTCAATGGGACCGAAAAACGGCGGATAACGGGAATACCGGAAAAACGTCAACCGGCAGCCATCCGACACCAACAAGCAAACTACACCGGATCGGGCCTGAGTTGGAACAGCGTCGATAGCTCAAATGCTCTAGGAGAAGAGGCGTCTTAAAAAAAATGGGACTGGAATAAATAAGTATAAAACTTATGAAGAACAATAGTTGGCCTTGCTTTGCAGCAAGCCCACTAATAAGAAAATAGTTTAGTGTAGTCTGGAACTTAAAAACACAAATAACAGTTACATTGGGGAGAAAATGTATTTGATACCATGCTAAAGTTGCTTAAAAAGAGGAATATAAAATCATCACTTGACAATTGATCTTAATGTCTCAATTAAAAAAATGAGTAAAAATAAAACCGGTAGGCCTAAGTACACCAATTTCTTTGTGATTGAAGAATGTATCGTACATAAATAAATGTTCTTCCTAAATGCTAGAGGGAAGGAAGTATTTGACCCCCCTACTGTATGTAACCCTATGGAAATTGAACACATAGGGTTAACATAGGGGCAGGCAGATTTTTATTTTTTAAGGCCAGCTATTTCATGGATCCAGGATATTATGCATCCTGATAAAGTTCCCTTGGCCGTTGGAATTACAATAGCCCCAAATCATCACATACCCTTCACCATAGCTAGAGATTGGCATGGTGCTTTTTCCAGTAATGAGCATCAAACAGGCTAATAGGCCTACTGGAAATGTCTAATTCCAAAGGCCAAGGGAACTTTATCAGGATACATAATATCCTGGATACATTTTTCCATCACAAAGAAAATTGGTGTCCTTAATTGGCGGCATTAAGATCAATTGTCAAATGATGATTTTATATTCCTGTTTTAGCATGGTATCAAATACATGTGCTCCCCACTCTATATACCGATATAAAGTGTTATATCACCGTTATTATTTAAAAGAAAGCTACTATTTTGATTACTCTTGGCAGCGATGAGTTATGGCACAATTGTGTTGTCAGCAAACACAACACAGGAAATAATTTAAACCCCCTTTTCAGTGGTTCTCAATAAATGTTTATATTTTTTCTTTTCTCTGAGCATGTTTGTTTTGTTGTGTTTGATCTCTCAAATACATGAGCACAATTGTGCTCCCCACTCCAACCCATCATTAAAAACGAGGTAGAATGCCTGGTCGGTAAACAGGGATTGACATTCAGTTCTGGTAGAAGAGGACAGGTGTCCTGCAATATACCCACTCCACCATTTCAGCCCAATTAGTGGAAGATCAAAACACAAAAACCTGCCTGAATAATCGAGAGGCTTGCATTTGAATGCCTCGGATACCTGGATAAGTGGTGGGTTGAATTTCAGATGCAGGATGGATACAGGATGCCAAATGAAATGCATGAAAAGCGCTTGCTGAGAGAAAGGGAGGGTTGGAGGGATGTGCATTATTCAGAACACATGGTTTTCAAAAAATGAGAACGGCCTGAGATTTAATTAAACTATAATGGGGCCATCCTAATGAACTCACTTCCTGCAACCTGTGATGACAGCATCTTATTTGCACTACATTTTTCTGGCTTTCAGGTTTCCACTTTCACCATGCCCTATTAACATTATGTAGCCTGGCTATCACCATACTAAGATGAATCTTTTAAGACATTATTAGTGTGGGGATTCTGCGCTTTATTTCTACTGCACAAGAGGCGTGATAAATGAACACAGTTCAAATGGTTCACCCAGCCTAAACATTGTGAACACTGAACACATTCATATTTTGCTGCATATTTTTTTTTTCCGACAGAGCAGAACTAAAACAATTGAAATTTAAAACAATTGGAACAAAATTAATGTCCATCGCAACAATTGACAGAGGTGGCAACCTGCTTCTTCGTACACTTAGTTTATTTTACCTACTTACCTACTGTATTTACTTTCACATTATTTAGTTTTGATTTCATATGTCCAAGCATTCAATTCAAAAGTAGCCATTTCGGTTAGAATTCAACAGTTGTAACCAACAAGGTAAAATAACATATCATAAGGAGCTGGGCCAGCATGCAATAGGCTGAAAAGTCATGGGTTCGATTCCCAACTTCCACCGTTGTGCCCTTGAGCAAGGCAATCCCAAGTTGCTCCAGGTACAGTGGCCCTTGTAATGTAATTGACATGTAAGTCGCTCGGAATAAAAGTGTCTACTAAGTGGATAAATGTAAATATAAATAAAACCATGACCATTTCTTTGTTGACGAACCCCCAGGGGGATGCCCCTATATAACCCCTATACCCCTATTCCCCCCTCTCCTCACCGTCTACGATGTTGAGTATGAGGGCCAGCACAGGGCCGCTGGAGGGCGCGTCAGGGACATGCATGGTGTACTCGCCCACGCTCAGCCTCAGGGGACTCTCGTTCAGCACGGGCTGGTACTCCAGCAGATCCTCCAGGGTGATGATCCCACCTGGACATGGCATGAAAGACGCTACATTAAAGCAACACTAAAGAGTCTTTTTGGGTAACACTTTATTTGAAGGGGTCTACATAAGGGTGACATGTTACCGTCATAAGAATGACATGACACATACAGTATCATGCACATTAATGGCTGATTATTGATGTGTATGTCTGTTGTCATAATGTGTCATTCGGTTTTTGGAATGATTTTGTCAGGTGTTTTTGACGTTGGCAGGTTTTTGACATTCCAAAAACCAAATGCCACATTATGACAACAGTCATAAACATCAATAATGTATCATTAATGTGCATGGCATGTGTCATGTAATTTTTATGACGGTTACATGTCACCCTTATGTAGACCTCTTCAAATAAAGTGTTACTGTTTTTTGTACCTTAAAACAATGTTTCCAAAATCATCTTAGTTGTTCATCAACTCTTAGCACGGTGAACAGCACTTCGCACGGCACTTCGCACTCACTCTATCGGCTATAACTGCACTATGTACTGCAAGTTTACCAGATCGGATAGCGGATCTGTAGTTTGATGGAAGACATAAGAAACTACAGATTTGTCTTGCTTTGATTCGGAAATACATCATACTTTCATAAAATCATGCAACATAATACTCTACCTTGTCTGTGGACATCGTTATTTGCTGGATAAACAAATAGCATGCATGCGACAGAGGAAAAGTGCTACATACATACACATATACATACATATCCATCTATTAGGGTGGTTAACCAAACTGGCATCTGATTCAATCACCACATGTAAGTGATGTGATGGTATGATTTGGGGACTTTTACTTTTACGTTACATTAAGTTACGTGATGTTACATAATTTGTCTGTTAGCTGACCAGAGCAACTTACAGTAACTGTGACCTAACTAGAGGGACAAAAAATACAATACAGTACATTTTTAGCAATATATCTGGTTTCTCATATAAATTCATGGCCTAAACATGAGTCTCACTTTGCCCTATTATGGTTGATGATGATAATAATAATAATAATAATAATAAGAAGAAGAAGAAGAAGAAGAAGAAGAGCAACAACATCAATTATTGTTGTTATAATTACTATTATTATTATTATTATCATCATCATTATCCTTGATATAACTACACGACTATCTTAGGGAGTGTTTTCACTGGACTCTCTAGTGGCTTTTCCTTTAAACTGTTGCAGATGGTCTGTTGTTCTGTAGCTTGCCCCCCTCTTCACTGCAATCAGTGAAATGGTAGCTTCAGTCAAAACAAAATGGATGACGAGACACACTTCAATATATTATTATCATAATCAACTTAGGGAAGGTCACTGGCAAACACACGCTGCCATCTAAAAATGGCAAATCATAACAGAGTGAAATACTTTGACTTGCAAAATGTCTGATTTGTATAAACTATTGTTTCATTATTTGAGCAGCCGAGACAAGTCAGAATGTGAAATATTTTTGCAATAACAGTTCAGCAGATTTCGTCCCCACTCCTATCATGGCGCTATGCTAATGCACAAAATCCACTTTTATAGGCTTTTGACCTTATACGCATCCATTCATCCCCAATCACAGTTTTTGCTGCAGATGTTTGAGAAGCACAAATGATCTGATCGACCAGCTTCTTAAATGTTGTCCTTTGTGTTCTTTTTGCAGTTTACAAACAAAACCACTTTTTTTAAAATCATCTGTCATCATTTATCATAGTCTCTACTACAGATGTCTGTGATGCACAGTGAACTGACTGACCTGCTGCCTGAATGTCGTCCACTATGCTCTGAGCCATGGAGCCATTGTAGAAGACATCAGGACCCTCTTCAGCTATCCTTTCATAGGAGTCGGCGAGCTTGGGAAATTTTATGATATCATTTTCCTTCAGGAGGTTTTGTTGTGAGTCACAAAACACTTCACTGGATCATGGAGAGAAACGAGAAAAGCAGAGAGAAAGTAGCAAGAGTGACCTGTCCTGCCCCATCTTTGGGTGCTGTAATTGACTGAAGGAATGACACAAACCCAGTAATTTTCTTCAAATAAGTCATAACTATAACCTTTATACATAAAATAATTTTACTATTAAACAGAGACAGAGTTTGACTCCTATAATCAGTTATACAGTTTTTGTCTATTGATCTGCTGAACTATTGATCTGGGCCGCGTTTCCCAGATTCATTACTGTAAGATGCTCTTAAGTGCTAAGAACTTCTTAGGAGCATTCTTAGAACGTTCTTAGAGCACTCCTAAGAAGTTCTTAGCACTTGAGAGCTTCTTAACGAATCTGGGAAACCCGGCCCTGATTCTTTCCCAGCGCTCCCCATACATTACTAATGAATCTTTCAAAAGATGTTGAGACACCACTGGACCATTTTTGCCTGACTCACCACAAGGCCACATCACTCTGAATGGATTCCCCGTTCTTGGCGATGGCGTTGGCCAGGGCTTTGCCCACAGGGAAGCCGTAACGTGCCAACATGATGCTGGGCTCAAACAGTTCCCGCCAGGGCAGCCGCCCATGCCGCCGGTGGGCCATCTCATAGCCCCGGATCTCTCCAGGTATGGCGATGGAAAGTCCACCTGTCCACAGAGAGCCCACTGTACAGTATACACCGCTTCACCGACTGTGTGTGTGTCTGTTTGTGTGTGTGTGTGTATCTTTATCTCTCCCTCTCTCACTCTCTGTGTGTATGTGTTTGTGTATGCGTGTGTGTGTGTGTGTGTGTGTGTGTGTGTGTGTGTGTGTGTGTGTGTGTGTGTGTGTACACTCACTGTATGTGTGTGTGTGTGTGTGTGTGTGTGTTTGTTTGTTTGTCTGTGTTTAAAAAGCCTATTTTGATTCAATAGTATAGTAATCTTTTTATGGCTCATCTGGAACAGCTATAATGCACATGCTTTATAATATCTTTAGAACCTTTAGCACTTATAGCTATAAGCTAACTGCTGAGCTAGGCTAACGGTGTCAGACTGGGTTATTACATGCAGAGAAGAGAAGGATATGTCTTCTTATCTAACTCTGGGGTTCGTGGAACATAAGCTACAGTGATAATCTAATAAACTAAGCCAATAAGCTCCCAGAAATTTGGCATGTTCCTTTGATTCAGCTCTTAAATGGCCGACAAAATCATATATTAAACTGTCAATCCTAACCACAGCAAATGCAAATAAATCTGATCTAATACATTCATAAATCCAAAAACTGTCTTTATACACACTTTTCTTCGCAAGAGTTTCATTCCAGGTCTATAACTGTAAGGCTTTTGTTGCATACTCTGTGAGGACATTAGACTTTGTGAGTTAATGCATTTCTGTTATCGTAGGAAAATCTATTAAATTACATTCTTTATCGGACTGCATAGGAAGTGCCCTCGTTGGCAGATCATTCCCGCTGCTCTTATCTGGAGCTGATTACAAATGACAACAGCAACTATGCCATGCATCAATCTCTCCTTTGTTTATCAGTGGAGTGACACATTCAGAGCTCAGTCAGTCACTCAGGGCCAGACGAGGCATATGGAGACCATACCTTTACGAGACAGCTGGGTGTTGTTACCGAACATGTCCTCTGTTGCATTCATGGGTGCAGTCTCCCTTGCATCAATGGTCTCCACCTTTCCTATGAGAGACAATATTCTTCACTGACTCATTGCATGACAGTGGCATGACACTGTAACTAACTACTGTACATATGATAACCCATTGTGTAATTTTCAGTGCCAATGCTGTGCCAACGTTACTGTTAACACACAATTCTACACCTATGAATGTATTTCGAGATTTTGCTGACTTACTGATGGATGGATTGATTGATTCATTGATCGATTCATTAATTGATTGGTTAGTTGAATAAATTAATGGAAGAGTCCATGAATAAATTAATAAATTAGCATTTATTTATTTATTTGGCTGGTTTTAAAGTGATTGGATGACTGATTGACTGATTGATTAATTGGACCACAATCAGACTCACCCGTAGATGCATTGTAGATGGTGAAGAAGAGCCCACCTCCGATTCCCATGCTGTGTGCATTAAGAAGTCCCACACAGAGCAGGGCAGCGATCGAGGCATCCACCGCTGAGCCGTTACGCTTCAGGATGTCCCTGACAAACGGCATTATTTACAGAGGCAATGGATTAGGGGTGACCGATAGAGACATTATGGAGGGTCTCGTGTGACATACAGCATGGGAAAAACAAGGGGGACAAACAAGGAAAAACCTAGAGGCAATCCTGAGATAAGAGAACTGTACAGCTCAAGGGCATCAAAGTGTTCAAACAGAATAGAAGTATTTTTTTTTATTTTTTTTTTTTTACGAGAAGCAATGTATCACTTTGACACGCTTAAATGCTGGTTAGTTAGTATGGAACGTGATAATAGCCTATCAGCTTTTATTTCGACTTCAATCAATTGGATGTGACATTAAACTGACACTAATCATAGACCTTGCATGTTTTCTTTCACAATTATGCTTCACAAGAGCAAGCCAATCAGTGTGACTAACCTTTTACTAACCATTTTTTTTTACAGTGTAGCCTACTTGCTCTATACAGACATCCCTTGGTCCTTTGCTCACCTCCCGATCTCCGAGCACTTCCCCGCGTCTGCGGCCACTGCTGCCTTGGAGTAGAAATGGTCCGAGGGGCCGGTCGGCCGTTTGTTCCCCACCCCCAAAAAAACGCCCAAGAAAAACCCCACTGCAGCCACCAGTAAGACCACCAGCCCAGCAACGAGGGACTTCTTGACCATTTTCCTGTGACAGAGGAAGACAAGAAAGAGGGGTGTAAATTATACCAATTTGTGCTTTTCGCCCTTTTTCACTGTCAGTCTCATCCTTGTATGTGTAAGTGTGTGTGTGTGTGTGTGTGTGTGTGTGTGTGTGTGTGTGTGTGTGTGTGTGTGTGTGCGTGCGTGCGTGCGTGCGTGCGTGCGTGCGTGCGTGCGTGTGTGTGTGTGTGTGGTATCTCATAGTGTGTGCAATTATGAATTCACTCTGTGACTGAACTATTTGCACACCAAGTCCCATTTTGTTATTCTTGACTCAATCTGTCGCCATCTTGTTAGGCAATAAGCTAAAGCTTCAGGAGAGTCAAACAGATTGCAGAGGAAATTAATTTTCTGTTTCGCCATCATGATGAGAATAGGAGAACAGCGGGTCAAATTCTTAAAAAAAAAAAAAAAAAAACTTTGTTGAAATCTGTTGAAATTTGGCTTCCTACCTTGAGAAAGTTTCCATCACTGTCTTCTTCGATAATGTCACTTCAACCTTTCTAACTGCATGCAAACACTTTTGTGTGGGTGTATAGTGACAGCTCTGTTTTTTAGTCTAAACACCTGGTGTCTACGCTCAGTCAGACAAATTAGAGACATTACCACCACCAGCAAGCCTCATAACATGCGTTTAGAGGGAAATTATGGTTTGGTGTGTTAGAGTGCTGAGCCAAAGAAACGTCCAACACATTATTAATATACTGTCATCATGAATGGATTCTTCTTTTTGAATAGCAACAGATTACAATTATGGGCTATACAGCTTTGTCAGCATCTCATTGTCATGTTTTCTGAACTTGGAAATAAACATAATGACCATCCATCGACCTTACCTAAATCACCTTACCTTACTTCACCTAAAATTATAACACTCTCCGTGAGATTTATTTCATCTCGATATAGCCTAATGCTGTTACAGTGAACACAGCCACCAATGTACTTGGTATGTTAGCATAGATAATTTCTCTACTTTTGGTTACGGTCTTCAGAGCCACAGTCTTCCAAACTAATGTATATTAGGACCAATGGAATGAAACTCTGAATGGCTCCTGAGTCCTGATCACAGGGCAGATCTTACTTTCTTGAACATTGTGAGATATGTGACTTGGCCTTGACGAGGGTCTTCACTTACCGGCAGGGGTTTCAAGGGTGCTCCTCTGACAGGTCCCTCATAAAACATTAAAACCTACATAGGCCTATACTGTGCAGAAGTCTCAGGCACCTAACATGTTTTGCTCCAACAGTGCTATCAGGACCAAATTGTTTATTGGAATATGACCAGTGAACACAAGAAATACACATGTACACAGTAGGCCATTTAAATACACATAGAATTCAGTTTGTGCTCTGATACCAGACATTTTGTCTCAAGCTGCCATTAGATTTGCTGTTTCAGCAGTGTTATAATGACCAATCACCCCAGGCATAAGCTCTTGACAAAGCTGTCGTTTCCCCACCTAGCCTACTGATGGGCAAGCCTGGCCTGCCATAAGCTTCTACGATGGGGATGCAGCTACGATGGGGATGTCGAAATCAGCTGCTGACTTGACCGTGGCTCGCCCTAAAACTGACGCTGTGGTGTCAGGAGCATTTTTGGCAGGGCTCAAAGTGGAGGAGCCATCTGAGAAGTACCGTACATCTCCGGAGACCCACTTCATTGTATTCCCAGGTGGTAATACAGTGTTAGCTTGCCTCATCAAGGTTCCTTGAATATAAACTTTTCGCCACACATTTTTCACTTTAGGTGATCAATGAAATCTTCCACCTGTAGCTTTTCAGTAAGATCTTTGATCTGTCGAAGTGTCGTCATCTCTTTCCCACTTCTGATACCAATGTGTCAGACCCAGAACCAGTAGGCCTACCCACCAGCTTTAGCATCCTTCTTTGCGGAAATGGTCATTATAACACTGCAACAACAACCAGTCGAGACAGCCGAGTCAAGACTAGTACCTGAACCAGATGTGAACCAGAAATTCAAAAAATAATTTAAAAAAAGTATTTTATTTCCCCTCTATCTTCTTCTGAATTCTAATAGGAATAAAGACAATGAGAAATAAACATGGTCATTATAACATTGCTGAAACAACAATCTGATTGGCTAACACTTCTGCACAGAAGGTCTACTGTATATTAGGTACATTCGTTCATAGTGCCAAACAATTCTAGCAATGCCAACATGCAGGAGAACTTGGGTGTAAATGTACAGTAGGCTATGCTACTTGTATGTCTTCTTTGAAGGCAAATTAGACTACTTACCATTCACCTATCTGTTTAGGATGTTTTGTATGACATGGTTTGACTATGACTGTGAAGTCTCACCTTTTCAATAGGACATCTGCAGCCTTTGAACTAATTTGAACTCATTATCAAAAGCCACTGACATCTGAATTTAATCAACGCATTAAAGAACTCTCAACGAAAACGTGATTTATGATGCTGATGATTCGAATTGTCCTGATATTGCCTGTAGGATTCTTCATCAGTTCTATTTGTGCAAAGCCTCAATTTTTTTTTATTGTTCCTATCATCCCCCTCCAGTTACAAGACTATTTTTTCCACAGAGCACAGTCTTTTCACTCAAATTTTCCATTCAACTGCGTTATCAGTCAAGGTATCAAGGCTGCTTTATTATTGCTTGAGTCCGTGTGCTTGTGCAACAGCTGGTCATCGATCGCACTCAGTCAGACAGACCAGATGGCTTCTTTCCTCTCAAACACATATTTGTTTCAGGAAAGAACTGTGTTATAGCCTATGTCATATTTCAGGTGGCTTTAGGTTAATCAAATTTCATTTTTTCTTGAATAGCTCGTTTGAAAGGAAGCTAGATCTTTCACCAGTTCCTTACACGATCGGATTGTCCAGACTATTAGAATTTGTACATTTAAATGCTCGGCGAATAGGGCGTTCACACATGTACACGCGCAGTAGAGGATGTCTGTGATTGGGTGTGTGCCTAGCGAACCGCGCGTGGTACTGTGGAGACCCAAACAGCATCAACAGACAACCAGAGAATACCAAACCGAGACAAGACTCCAGCACCGACACACCTACTAGTAATACCGCTGAGAAATTGACAAACATAAGAAAATGTCAGCTTGTTAAATTGGCACCACGTAGCTTGCATCTCAATTGCACAGGAAGACTAGTCGTCTTTGTATCTTTCAACGTTTGTGCACAGGCTATATTGCTGCATGCGCACACCCGAGTGTATCACGAGTGGTGGGCTTAAGTTAAATCAGCCAGGAAAAAAATAACACATAATGACTGCGTGCGATTATTATTGTCATCACGCAAGGACTCGTCAAATTGACCGGCAAGTGCAACATTTAGGATAGTCTATCCGAAGCATCAGCATGGGTTCTCGCCTGAGCCGTCAGAACAGTCTGGACAACGAGAATTTTTCAAGGAGGCGGCGCAAGCATCTCGACAGCACCGGAGAAAGCGACAGGAGTGGAAGTCGTGGCAGCGGAGACTTCTTGTTTACATCGCTGATGCTGAAGTCGGACAAGCTACCGGGGATGCTGCGCCGAACCAACCACAGTCCCTACGTGCGACGAGTCACCTGGATCCGAGAGATCCAAAAACTGCTCCGCGAGCACAAGCTCGAGCAGGCGACAGACGTGCTGAAATTATTGAGGAAGGTAAGACCAACTGCCCCTGCAAAGAGAGCAGTCTCTCTGCGACATTCAGTCTTTACAATAAGTGTGAACTATCCCAGCTGTACCAAAACATTTTCCTCCAAACCACCAGCTTTATAGCCTAGCCTACATCATAAGTCGTGTCTTGAGATAATCATACATTGGATCCCTACCGCGCAAATAAGCATAGCACTTACTATAGTGTGCATGACTCAGGTGGTTCGCCATGACAACTTAACAATGTCGTGAGAAATCTGTAGTAGGCTATTGGAGGTTTTAACAACTTCTGACAGCCACGTTGAAGACATCCCCCAACTTGACATGATTTACTGACAGCCTGTCATTTAGACATCCACAGTGGGGCTGCCCTTTTGCACCTCGTATGTTGTGTCCTCTCCTATCCTGTCAGTCTGTCAATCTGTGTAACCTTCAGACAGCTATGAGTTGCATACACTGCTGACATAGCCTCACGACTAATGCTATCCAAAAAAGTCCCCGAAAGTTGATATTTGACAGCCTGTAGCAATGTCATCTCAGGACTCCCCTGGCCCCTCATGTCTTCATTAGTGATTTAGCAGAGTATCAAAGTAAAGGTCAGTGCCTGGTCATCCTGTTTCAACAGCACTTTTCCCCAATCATGTTAGCGGAGAGCGTGCTCAGGATACGAGTGAAGCCTCAACTGGAACCCTTCTCTTCTAATTAAGATTCTAAAATGGAATCGTGAAGTAGGCTACACCTCATGATGTGGCCCCAGTGTTTACATGTCAGTGAGCTCACAGGTGCAGGAGGCAGGGTGGAGGGGAGAGGAAAGAGGCTAGAGAGAAAGAACGAGGTGGTATGGCACCATTTGGCCAACCTGTCCGTGTTCTTGTGCTGAATCCATCAGGTGGAACCATACTTCTAATGTGCACCCAGTGTTCAGAACTACTGGGGAGTGTGCAAGATGACATTGTCACTAGAACAAAAATAGAATGAGACGTTCTCACTCAGTGCGTTACCCCCCCCCCCCCATAATGTGAAAACAACAAGACTGGATGTAAGCTCAGAAATCGGTATTGTTAAAAAAAAAAAGAAATGATATGATTTGCCATTGTGCAGACATCTTTACAAACAGTGGCCATATTGTCAAAGCAGGGTTTCCTGTTCACACATTTAATGAAAGAAGAATGTGACTGTTGTTTACTTCACAGCAAGGTGTTTTGTTGGCAATGACATCTCATTGCCAGAGGAAAAACATAGTTTGACAAGCCTACTGCATTTCCCCCTCAACCTCACTGTTGTTATTTGCCTGCTTCTTTTCATATCAACATAGGTCTGTGTCATCATCATCAAAAAAAAAAAAAAAAAATGATGTAGATAATGTTCAACATGAAACAAGCAGTACATGAAGAGAGCACCGATGATAGAGATCTCTTGTGGAGAGAAAAGATTTGTGCTATTTTGTGCCAAATAAAATGGTAAGACAACAGTATTAAGGATTGTGGACTCGTCATCTCAGATAGGCTTCACACAGAGTATACCTGCTATTCCTGTAGAGCACTGTTACGACTTCCAAAATGAGACATGAGCAGGTGGTTGCTATGAGGAGAGGGGATAATTGCATTACGTGTGACCCACAGCCTCAAGCTCAACGGAAAGATCCAAAATTTGATCAGAGGTTACGGGCCTCGGCTGCAATTACCTGTGAATAATCTCAGAGCTTTGGCAACCACAATCACCTGTTGCCATGGATGGTCCTATTGAAGGTGCTCATTGTGTCATTGCATGGGCTCAAATGAGGTCAGGCCATCTTGCCCCACAATTAGACAAGCATGCTGGTAAAGCAGCATTTCATCCTAGCTGTAATTTGCTATACAGTATATCAGGCTGTACCTGATACCCTTTATTCCTAATTCCCTCAAATTCTTGCTGCCTCCTCTCTCTCCCTCTCCCTCTCTCTCTCCCTCCCTCTCCCTCCCTTCTTTGTCTCTCACTCCCTTTCTCTCTCGTGCTCTCTCATCCCCTCTTCTGCTCCTCCCTCCATCTCTCCCCCTCTCTCCGCTCTCACTGTAGTTAATTACTTTGAGGATTTGACAGGTACGAGGTGAGAGTGAAGCAGGCTTTTTAATCAACACCGTCAGGTGGCCCAGGGGATTTCTACTACACCACACATACACACATACACACACATGTACACACGCACACACACACACACACACACACACACACACACACACACACACACACACACACACACACACACACCACGCAGGCCCAGTGTCAGGGTCCCTTTCTATACTTGCCTCCCTTTATCCAGACAGTCACATTTATTGGGGAACAGGGGATATTTAGGGACTCCACTGGCAAGGCAAACCCTATTTCAGTGTCCAACACAATTACAGAAACATCTATTGTTAGCGTTCAGCCGAGCATATCGGAGCCAAGACCCTAGTGGAAATTGCAAGCCAGAGAGAGAGAGAGAGAGAGAGAGCGAGAGAGAGAGCGAGAAGAAAAGTTGTCTCGTACCTCTAGGCAACCCTTGACCGGGAGTTAATGTATGAGATTTATTTTCCTCACAGGCCTTGTATAATGCCAGGGAAGCAGGAACTACCAAAGTGCTTGCCAATGCTTGTCTAAACAGGCGTGAGCAGGAGAGGGGTATCATGGTCAAGTGATGATTGAATTCGCTAGTTTGCTGATGCAGTCATGTGTGAACACTCACATGTAGAAGGCGCCGTGCTGGGCCTGCATCAGTGTTATGAAAGAGGCAATGAAGAAAGTCAATGTTTAATAGATGCTGAATCCTGATCAGGGCACCTACAGCAGCCTAATGACTTGTTTCTGACATTGCATCGCCTCAGTGTGATTCACGCGGAAACTGCTGCCATGGCAATGTCAACATGCAAAGCAGCGCAGATGGATGTAGGTTACAGGAATACAGAAGGGAATTATTTTCCCATCTCTACATTCAGGAAGTATGTGTATGTTCATGCATGTGTGTGTGTGTGTTTGTGTGTGTGTGTCTGTGTGTGTGTGTGTGTGTGTGTGTGTGTGTGTGTGTGTGTGTGTTGGGTGGGGGCATGCGATTTACTTTTCATTTCTGTTCGACTTCAGTGAAAGGATCTAGTTAATGGTGTTATTGACACCATTACTGAGTTGGCGGGAGTGCAGTTTCACGGGAGAGGATGGGAGAGAGCGAGCACTCATTTGTGCATAATGTATGTGCATGCATCCATGTGCTTGCCAGATAGTGTGTGTGTGTGTGTCTATTTTTAACGGTCCTTTGTATCATCAGCTCTCAGACAGACCTGGCCCTGATGTGGTCGGTTTGTGCCAGATCAGGGCCAGATCAGGGCCAGAGGCACTCAGCTGTCAGCTTGTATTTTCTGGGATGCTGTATTATCAGAGCTCTCTATTTTTCTTTGCCACCATATCTGTCTCTTAATGAGAAAAGACAGACAAAATCACACTCAGACACACACACACACACAAAACAAACAACACAGACATTCGCAGTGATATGAGAGATACAACCAGACAACCTCATTACATGAAAAGATGCATATTTTGTGCTTTGGAAATGTAATGCTTTGTACTAGTCTTGTATTTTTACCTAGTTGCAGTTGTCTTGCAAAAATATCTCGAAGAGATTCATTTTCCCCCAGCAAGATGTTTAAAAAGGACTGCAAAGATTACTTCAGACATAACACAAACTAGGCCTGTGCATCAAATCCACTTTGTGACTCTAAGCAGTTAAATCTACCTACGAGCTCATCTTACTGCTTTGTGAAGTGAAGGATTCGAAAGGTACTGTACTTCGAAGGCTTCTCACAATCGCGTCCTGGAAACGGTGTGATACCCAGTGTTCTTGCAAACCGCCTCTGTATGGTGTTCACACTGAACAACCCAAATGTTCCTACAGTACAGTATGTAGGATGTGTAGTAGGCCTCTGTGTTGTTTTCACACAAGGCAGGCTGCATAATACGGGCTTTGTGTGGTCTTCACATACAGTATACAACACAAATGCTCCAGGGTGCATAATAGCCTACGCCTCTGTTTGGTCTTCGTCTGTAGAGCACAAATGCTCCTGTGCAGGATGCATGATACTGGTATGCTGAAGAAGCCATTTATATCAGCAGAGAGCCATGCACCCTGTAGCCCTGGGAATGTGAGTCTCTATTTTTTATTTTATTTTATTTTTTTGTTTAATGTTACAATGAGAGCTCGTGTGGTGTAGAGGAGGTCCCGGGCTTCTGAGCTGGAGAGGAGAGGAAGATTAGGATGAGGAAGAGGAGGAGGAGGAGGAGGAGGAATAGGAGGAGGAGGAGGTGTGGGTGGATAGTCCCAAGTGCCGGGCAGTAACAGCAGCAACAGCAGCAGCAGCATCACGGCCCGCAGCGAAGCACATGAAAGCCCCTCCGCTCAGCTGGAACTGAAGTGCAAAGATCTGTACCAGTCAGAATATGCAAGCCAGTCACCTCGGATAAAAGCCTGCGCCTTTTGAATATTAATAAACCAGGGGCGTCGAAAGACGGTTTTATAAGACCAGATCGCATCACTCAAAAATGTATTTGTCGTGACAGCTTTGCATTCCACCCGAGAGGACGCCAGCCTTGTCTGTGGGTTATATAACGGAGTAGTAGCACCGGTATTAGCACTTAGCAGCACTGCCTCTATGCCAAAGTTGTTTCATTAGTGCAACCTGAAGTGGGACTATAGAAACAGACCCAAACCACACCACAATAACATCATAAGATGTTAGAGAATAAAGTCATTAGTGAGCTAATCATGCAGAGACGATGGGTTGTGTGCTTTCTGCTCTCTCTCTCTCTCTCCCTCTCTCTCTCTCTCTCTATCTCTCTGCACCTCACTTTCTTTCTCTCTCTGTATATTGAGGGCACTTTTCTGAACAATATCATCCAATATCTCTGAATAGCATTTGAATAGACAATTAGTCTATCCAAAGAAGAGTTATTTATTCGTCAGTGAATGACGTACAGTAGCTTTTGAAGTACCCATGCTAAGATACTGTTGTTTGTGTATGTGTGTGTTTGTGTATGTGTGTTTGTTTGTTTTGGCAGGACCTGGGTTTGGAGGGAACATCCCTAAACGATATCTTATATAAGAATGCTGCCTTCCTCAATCTGGTGGATCCCATCTCCCACGATTTGCTGCTAAGTCTGGCCAGAGACATGCAGTGCCCAAAGAAGGTACATCAAAACTTCATCTACACAGTTCATGATTTCCAAACCTCCCTTCCCTTCTTATCTCTGTTTAACCCATCCCATTAGTTCTCTCTCTATCAGTTTCTCTCTCTCTATTAGTTCTCCCTCTCTCTTCTTTCCACTCTCTGTCTCTCCATCTCTCTCCTTGCCACCTCCATCTTCCTCACTTAGAGCTGTTTTGTTTGTGTTTTGCTTGTCGTTCATCATCTTTCTGAATTATGCATATGTCTGTCACTCTGTCTGTTTTCCCGTATTGCCAGATCCATCATTGCATTTGTCAGGCCTATCTGTCTGTCCTTCTCCTTTGTATGGTCCTCTGGTTTGTTGTGTCTCTGTGTGTCATAAATCAGCATTATTCCGTTCCCCCTCCCCGTGTCTTACTCAGCTATTGTCCTGATCTGTCATATGCTCTATAATGTACAATATTCTCTATAATATAGCTCACTATTGCTTGTCTGTTTGTCAGTCTGTTGTGAAAATTGAGACAATGAGACAATTTCAAATCTACAGTATGCAAATAACATTAAATTTGATTATTAAATAAGACAAGTTCTGAAATGCCTCTGAACATGCATTTTGTTTTTACAAAAACACATATTTTGTATGTTGAAATGATGAATAATAAAATGTTGAATATCAATAATGTTGAATTATATGCCTACATGCTGAGGTTGTAGGTGGTGTTATGATGTTGTATTTCAAACCTGAGTGTGTGTCTGTGAAAGAGAGAGAGAGCGAGAGAGAGAGAGAGAGAGAGAGAGAGAGAGAGAGAGAGAGAGAGAGAGAGAGAGAGAGAGAGAGAGAGAGAGAGAGAGCAGAAGACATCTTTGAAAGAGTGATCTTGGTCAGGGTAATGCACCATGCTTCCTTCATCTCATATCCACACATTTGGCTCTTTACGGTAAATACATTTGTGTGTGTGTGTGTGTGTGTGTGTGTGTGTGTGTGTGTGTGTGTATGTTTCTATGTGCACCAAGATGTTTGAGCCCTGGGGACAGAATAGCAAGCAAAACTCATTTGCCTGTTAAAAAAAGTCATCCTGTGTGTGTGTTTGCGTGTGTGTGTGTGTGTGTGTGTGTGTGTGTGTGTGTGTGTGTGTGTGTGTGTGTGTGTGTGTGTGTGTGTGTGTGTGTGTGTGTGTGTGTGTGTGTGTGTGTGTGTGTGTGTGTGTGTCTGTCTGTGTGTCTATGTGTGTGCGTACGTGTGTGTACAGAGAGAGAAAGAGAACACGCATGAAAGAGTTGCCCTCTCTTGGCTTCATGTTCACTGTCATTTTGTTTCCCCTCGTGATCGTCCGCCCCGTTATAATTCATGAAAGATTAATGGAGATAAGCCCTAAATTTAGTTTTTTAATAGTGAAAAGAAAAAAACATCCGCTGAGAATGATCAATGTTTCAGATCTTCATGGTTGTTAGGATCTTTAGTAATATGACTACTGGGGACGATTATCCTCTGTAATCCGCAAAATCCTATTTAGATTTTTACATGCTGTTTGTCTATGGCTTGTCATATATCTTGACAGAAGAAAGAAAGTCAGACAGAGAGATAGAGTTGGGAATATGGAGCCAGGAGCGGATGCATTTCTGTCTGATATATGGATTATATGCTTGACAGGCATTACGTAATGATACAGGTGAAATGCACATATCAGGGCAGTATTTAAATGCTCCTTTTCAGATTGCGTAATTGCTAGTCGTAGTTAATTAGGTAGATCTTAGTTCCTCTGAGAATATTTTTTTTGCTGAGTCATTGTGTGTGTTCAGGTTCCCACTCTCGCGCTCTCTCTCTCCGGCATCATCGTGGATTATTCATTTTGGCATGCATAATTTAGGGTCTGAAAGACTTATGGAGGAGAGCGGTTCTGTAAAAGTTAAACCCCTTCATCAGAGGCTCCTCAGCGCAGAGGCACCCAACCCAACAGATGGCTGCAAGCGAAAACTCTGAGGAGAGAGAGAGAGAGAGAGAGAGAGAGAGCGCGCCTGGAAATGGAGAAATTAATGTATTTGCAACAAAATAAATAAGGGCATGTTGACCCTACCAAATCTGTGACAGCCATCATCATCCCAGAAGGGAGGGATATGAGTCTCTCTCCAACTCGTGCTTTGATGTGTGTGCTTGTCTCTCTTTGTGTGCTTCTGTCAGCTATTGCGGCTGTGTATAGGTGGCTCAGATGAGATTGCATTCAGGTGCAAAAGACGGCGGAACGCAGCAAAGGACCCACGTCATAGCTGTCTGCGTGTTTAAAAGGGCACCCAGGCCCAAAGTATCCGAAGGGCTGCGGATCACACTTCATGAAATATACGCAGGGGCGGACATTCCTGGTTCCAGAGAGTAAAAGTCCTGCCATGAATTCTCTCTACCTGTGCACTTAACACAGGTGATATCACTAATTATCTGATCTACCTGGCAGCTAATTAGCCCTTTTCACGGTGATGTCAGACGAAGCGTTGCTGGGTGTCCTCCGGCATGTCCAGCCGCCCCATACTACAGAAGAAGAAGAAGAAGTATTCATGGGTTTCATCAGGTCCCTTTCCACAGGTGTATACAATCAAGCACCATGCAGTCTGCATTGATAATCAAGGTGCTTGATTGTATACACCTGTGGAAAGGGACCTGATGAAACCCATGAATACTTCTTCTTCTTCTTCTGTAGTATTTGGCGGCTGGACATGCCGGAGGACACCCAGCAACGCTTCATCTGACATCACGTGAAAAGGGCTAATTAGGATGAGCTGGTTTACTAAATGGTTGGATCAAATACTTGGCAGGACTTTTACTTTCTGAACCCGGGATGTCCACCTCTGAATATACGATCAGAATTATGGCCTCTGCACTGTCATGTCTGCCGAAAAGAAGACATAGAAAGCTCTGGTTGCTTAAGAGGTGTTGTTGAAGGTAAATTGGCCTTATTTGTCCCTCAGGATGCTCAGGACACTCTGAAGTCCTCGGATAAAATCTGCCGGCAGCTCATCTACCACCTGACGCCACACTCCAAGTGGCTACGCCAGAGCATGTCCCGGAGAAAGTCACAGGCCTGGTAAGAGAGCCACACTCACACCCGCACCCACACCCCACATTCCCATGACAACTGTTACATTCCCGCCGTGACCGTCGTTTTTGTCCTTGACACGAAACAGAATCAGCAGCAGTTTTTCAAACTTTAATGGTGCAAGTGACTGTGACCCTCTGTCCAAGAATTACCTTTTTCTTTAGAACTGATAACCAGCTAGCCTTTGCCAGAAGAACCATTCATGAGAGTTATTTTCAATTTGGCCAATACAAACCTATCCTTTTTGCAGAGGTGGACAATTCCAGTTTCAGAGAGTAAAAGTCCTACCACATACAGTATCAGTGCCAACCATTCAGTTAAACCAGCTGATTCTAATTAGCACAACTATTCAGCCAGGTAGGACAGCTAATTGATAAGCTCACCCGTGTTAAGTGCACAGTAGAACCAATACATGATTGGACTTTCTGAAGCTGGAGTTTTTCAACTCTACCTTTTTGTTAGTACACTCAGATGTATTTGCTTAAAGCTTACTTATGGCCTGTACAGACTACACAATTTGTTGTCTTTCACAATTATCTTTTGCGATTGACCATGTCAGATTAGGCGATCAGAGAACCACAAAATCTTGCATCTTGGTTGCAAGAGTGGGCACATTACAAGATCATCTATCGTAGCCTTCTCGTCGTGTGTCGTCACAGTGTCAGTGTCAACTCAGGAGTGGTAGGATATTCCCAAAAAATTCTGACATGCTAGACTTTTGGTCGTAACGTTGTCACAGAATGTCACAGACAATAAATCGTGGGTTGTTGAACATGTCACATTACAAGACACCACTCCTTCGAACGTCGTTCCCGACTTTTAATTTTCGGACATGACAATGGAAATTTGTTGGCAACGTCACGATCGTGGCAAAATCGTGTAGTCTGTACAGGCCATTACAGCATCTCTTTATACTCTACTGTTCAGTAAAATTTTACTTAAAAAAAACACATAGTTTTTTTTCTTATGCAGAGTCAGTACTCACTCTGTTTCAAAGTGTGATGGGCAATAACTGATTGCAATTAACTTCCACTTAGCCAACAAATGAATTTCCTCTTTTTCTACAATCGATTGGTTCTGCCTTTTCAACAGTCCTCTCCTGCAAGAGGTCACTGAGAAGCCTACGCACCATTTCAAAGTTGGACAAAATCTAAAATGGTTCAGGTCATTTCACACTGTAAGGTAATTTTAAGCATCAAGATGACAAAGAAAGACTCCCCATCAGTAGTTAATTTATGGACTCATTGAAATGCTGATGTATTCACTGCCATCAGGCTGAAGTCCTCAGTACCATCAAATGCTTCTGGAACTTTCTGTCTCTGGGGATGAGCCTCGAAAGTCACCGAGAGTGATTTTATAATTACAGGAAGTTGGAGAAAGCAACTTTTTAATATGTGGAGGCACACCCAAAAGGTTTCAAAGCCACTGAAATTACTGTACATCTCTTTCCGCAGTCTTTGCATGAATATTCTTGCTGCGAGTTATTATCAGACAAGATATTTCATTAGGAAAACATACATTTTGACGAGTTGTGTCACAAGGATTACACAAGTTAGTCACATTCTGTTTCCACACATAACCTATACAAACGACCTATTGAAAGCACTGATCTATTCAGTAGTCTAAGACTAAGCTCAATAATGTCATCTTGTCTGTGGAGTACATGTGCACTGTTATTGGCAAGACCATGTATGCTATGGGAATTAGCATAGGACTTTATCATTCTGCTCTAAGTAGTCAGTGTGCATGTGTGTGTGTGTGTGTGTGTGTGTGTGTGTGTGTGTGTGTGTGTGTGTTTATGTATTTATGTGCGCGCGTGTGTGCGCGTGTGTGTGTGTATGTGTGTGTGTGTGTATGTATGTGTGTGTGTTTATGTATTTGTGTGCGTGTGCGTGTGTGTATGTGTATGTGTATGGCTATATGTGTGTGTGTGTGTGTGTGTGTGTGTGTGTTTATGTATTTGTGTGCGTGTGTGTATGTGTATGTGTATGTGTATGGCTATGTGTGTGTGTATGTGTGTGTGTGTGTGTGTGTGTGTGTGTGTGTGTGTGTGTGTGTGTGTGTGTGCGTGTGCGTGTGTGTATGTGTATGTGTGTGTGTGTGTCTGTTTGTTGTTTTGTGTGTGAGTTCCCTGCACAGACCCTGTATGTTTAATCAATCCCTTGTAAATGGCTGCCTTGCCGGGGCATGAAAAGGCTTGCATGTAGGCATTTCCTAAGGGACATCACATCCCTAGCTGTAGCCAATTCTTTTCAGCTTTAAAGCAGCGAGGATCACCAGTCTGCACAATGCAACATGCAGCATAGCTCATATGTCTGCTGCCTATGATCATGTACTGTACAGTATGCTGATTTATTTGAGTTGGGTTGGTTTCGCAAATTGCTACCAAATTGTTTACCAAAGGTTGGATGTTCTTATACAGTGTGTGTGTGTGTGTGTGTGTGTGTGTGTGTGTGTGTGTGTGTGTGTGTGTGTGTGTGTGTGTGTGTGTGTATATATATACGTACACATGTACATATATATAAATATAGATGTATGTATTTAATCACACTTGTGTACTCATGTTGTCCTTTTTGGGTTGAATACGATGTATTGCTTAGACACATATGATCAATCATCAACCTAACCATAAACCTAGCCCTAATCCCTATAATAGTGCAGTTGTTTATTGAACAAGTGCAATGTAGTAACACATTAAGTACATAACATTTAAAGACAATTACAATGAAGAGTGTCGCTACATAGCATTTGACCATCAGATTCACTTTTAATACCTACATTACAGTGCACATGGTTCACAACAGGCTTTGTGGCCTGTGTGAGAAAATAATAAGCAGACCAGATTCCTTAGAAAAGCCCTTAGACAGCCCTGATGCAATAGCTCTCAGTGGTCCTATTAGTGAGGGGTGCACTGGCCATGAAAATGACTACGGGGCTCAGTTACATTAAAATGGGTTCAGCCATGAAAGGAGATGATGAACCCGTAGTGAGTGACGATGTCGAGGCAAATCATTATAACTTTTCTTTCTGTAGCCTACACACACACACACACACACACACACACGCACATTCCCAAGTCGTGACTGTACTGGAACGTTGTGACAGGAGAACTATTTTCTTCCCACAATACGCACACAGTCATGTTGCCCTGACAGAAACTTTTTTTTTCAGGCAGCTAACCATCTAATGGCTCTATTTTCAACATTATTTTAATTAATTCAACCGTGCTGAAACTTCCCTTAGCTACACATAGCTACAGTATAAAGCCATCTCATATGGTGTGAATAGCAAGGGTACCGTGCACATTAACCTTGTGATCTGCTTTCAGGGCTAGACTAAATGAGGTTGAAATCTCACCTTCAAACATATTTTTTTCAGAGTGTTTCGTGTTTCTGACAACACAGGTATTTCAAAGACCAGCAGAATTGTCTATTCAGTCAGAGACTGAAGGAGCACGGGGACTTTTCACAGATATTTTTAATCACATTGCATTCATGTGGAAATGACAATCTAATGGGGGAGAGGAGCACGGCACGAGGATAAAGGCAGTGTGTCATTGTGCCGCTCGCTTTTCAAAAGATTTGAATGGGCTAGTGGTTGCCAGTGCGAGGCAATTTGCTTCACATGGAAGCGCTAGCTAGCAGGGAAGCTGTTTCGCACATTTGGACAGACACTGAGACAAAATGTTATCTCTGCTGATTAATATGCAGTGATCAGCCTGGGAGAGATACTGAAATACTCTCAAACAAAATGTGAGGAGAGACAGAGAGAGAGAGAGAGACTGAGAGAGAAAGAGAGAGACACTACAAAGTTATTCTTAGCAACCCTGCCAGTTCGACAATACCCATTCCCGACAGACAATATCAGTTGATGTCTAAATCAATCTCTATTAATATTAAAAGCAGCTCACTCTCTTGTACTCAAAATAAAAAACAAATAACTTGGGTGATTTGTTTTGAAAATTAAGGTGTCTAGCTATCTGGAAATCCAGGCATCATCTCTTCCCAGAGTGCTTGGCCATGTTAAAAGATAGTCTGACACCCTCTGCTACAGACACGACAGACTGAGAGATTCATCATGAGATCTGGTGTCAGTCACAAACACACAAGCACCCACACACACACACACACACATGCACATGCACACGCACAAGCAAACACACACACACACACACACACACACACACACACACACACACACACACACACACACACACACACACACACACACACACACACACGCACACACGCAAACACACACACACACACACACACACACACACACACACACACACACACACACACACACACACGCATACACATCTATGTGTATTGTGTATACAATAGTGAGTCTGTATATCAGGATCCAGCATCCTGCTTTCTGGCGTTTGTTTATTGAAATTCCTGGTAGAACGACGGGAGTGTTTTCTTAGGAATACATAAAGATCTGTGGTTTTGGTTTTATGGTCGCTAGTCACACAAGGTTGTTTGTTCAGCACGGAAGACATCCATCTGCTGCGAGCTCACACCACGTGGCTGAAACCTGCGATAGATCACGGGTGCGAAAGAATTAGTTTCAGGTGTGAAAAGTGTCTCTTGTCGTGCCAACAGCAGTAAGAGGACAGTCTCACTCTTGTCATCTGGTCTCTCATTGCTGTTCTGTCTTATTTTTTTGGTTGTTTTTCTCAGTCTTCAGCAGTTTCACAGACTTGTTATGAAGACCACATATGAAGCAGTAGACTGAGTCCCTGTGTAAACTGAGCCCTGTGCCAGCTCTTTCTCAGAGAAAACACCTTATGTTAGTCACACATTCAGCTATGAATGTTTTTATGAAAAAGTAGCTAATCTTTAAAACTACAGAACAAAACTACAGAAAGACAGCATAAACCAGGACAGTTTGTGACACGCTGAAATGAAAACAGATCTAAAAAGCTACACGACTATTACCCTGTTGGTATTTTGCTACAGCTTCCCTCCTGATCACTGTAGGTTTGTTCAGTGACTTTGTATAACCCTACAGGGTTTATATCACTTCTTTCTGTGCTCTCTTCAAGCTTCTGGGTCTCTGATGCCTGGAGTGGATAATAACGATCTGGGCTATGCCTCTTAGAAATGGACATCTCAATGAACTGAGATATGAACTATAGGAGACATTATTTTAAAGAATTGCTGGGCAGTACTGTGCCTACCATCCCCCTTGTTATAATGGCTTCCCATGGAGGTACCGTAGGCAGCCTTAAGCTGTCAGGCCTTCAGTGGCGATGCCGACTGTGCCCTCACAAACGCTGCTGGAGTTGGCACGCCGTTAAAGAAAGTGTCAGCCCCGTTCCAAAAGTTTTGAAAGCATAGGACGTTCTTCCTCGTCTTCTTTTTTCGAGCTGCCTGAAAACTTTCTATGTGCGTGTGTGGTCTGACATTTTGACACAGAATGGCACCTCCACAGTCCGTATGCCACCTTCACATCGGCACTAGAAGTCAGCTACGATATTCGTAATGCTCCCCCAATGGACATCGTACTAGACTGATGAAAGTCTTGGAAGCATTTCGAGTTTGGAAGGCAAACGTCCAATTATAATATTTTATTTGTCTAACTGCCCGAAAATAACATTAGGAAACCATGTAAGACAATGACATGGCAAAAAAACAAATTAATAAATTACTAGAAACTGAAACATGGAGCAAAATAATTATTTGTTTTGCACCAACCGTTAATTTTAATTTTCGCAATATGGGCTTGTATACCACTATATATCATGCACGTCCCTTTTCGATAACTTCTGTTTGAATCTTATAAAAGATAATAATTCAGTTTGTTTATCAGTACCAACAGTCAGATTGCACTTGTTAGCCGTGGTCGGACCCATTCGCATGCTGTCTGCATAGGAAATGAATGACTTCCGGTCCTTTCACTGCTATATCTACTGTGGCAATGTGAAGGCGGCATTGGAGTGGATTCCAATATGAGTTTAAGTCTTTTATTCCAGCTGTAAACCCTGCCACCATTGCATAGATGAGAAACTCTATTTTTCTCAAGTCCTCTTTTACAGCTCAAAATGCTGAATTATTTCTCAGGCACCAGCTGGTGTGTTGTGATCCAGATTGCATCAGGCCCTCATGATGCTGAGGTTCAACAGCCTCCCAGCAGACTTTTCCTGTTTGATTGGCTTGCGACTGGACTCCAATCCTGTGTGAAGGCACAATAGCTGCATTCATGGAGCTGATGAGGGCATCCTCCCTTTATCCCAGTGTGGGCTGCTGGAGACAAATTAGCTGCTCGCCCTCTTTGTGTGTGTATGATTTTGTGTGTGCCTGTGTGTGTTTGTGTGTGTTTGTTCACGTTTGTGTTTGATGAGGTTATGAGTAGGCCCTGCATGTCACCCCTTTTTTTTTGTGCGTGTGAGTTTGTGTGTGTCCACCCAAGTGTGCGCACTGTTTTTGTGTGTGTCTGTGTGCTCACTTTTTTGTCTTTGATAAGGTCTACGGGCAGGACTGCACGTCTCTTCATGCCATTGTGTTGGGGCTCTGTGCGGGCACTGTGTTTGCCCGTTGACAGGGTTCTCAGAGCGAGTGCAAGGGCCTGTCACCTCTCATCAGGCTGGACCACGGGGGACCCGCGTCCGTGCCAGCCTGCGGTAATGAGCGTTGGCACGCTGGCACACTGGCCACCGTCATCCGTCACCCTTTCAAATGTCAAACCTGTTGTGCGCTTGGACCGGGCAACCACCAGCCAGCCAGAGACAGAAGCAGAGGATGGGAGATAGAGTGAAGTGGTAAATCAAAGTCAGATTGAGAGTCAATGTGAGTAGATACAATAGCGCAAAAGAGGAAGGGGTTGTGAGTATTGACACAAAGTTTGAATGAGAGTTGAGCCATATTATAAAGGTTAAGGTAGACAATGAGGCAGTGAGAAGAACTTGACAGACAACACTGAAGGAGAGTTTGTGTAAAGAGCAAACAGTTAAGCAGGGCAGCAATTTAATTTAAATTAAATAAATATCTATAAACTCCTCTTTTATACATCCACGGTAGCATTATTTATATGCAGTTCTATGCCCTGAAACTATTCCATGGCCTAGACCATTTGTATGAGGAAGAATTTAGCATTGCAGCACATTCACTTCCAATGACTATCCCTTGATTGCTGAATCTGCTCTACCTGTGTGTGTTTGGATAAAAAAAAACACGTTGACCAAATGAATAAATTCCAAAACTAACATTTTGTTTTTGGTTAATTAGTTGGGATGTAGGACTCTGAAGAATGCAGAATCAGATAGGACGGACTTTACCATTCCAATTCTAGAATTCTTGGGAGAAACTTTCCCTTGAAGCATTAGCGGCAGGGGCTAGTTGTCCCTTTCTGATCCTCTTAGCCTGGAGTCCTTTGACAGAGTTATTACAGAGTGGAAAGGATGGTCTATGGACTTAAGAAATGTTTCTCATGGCCGTTTCACAGCCCTCAAACTGGCCGACATGAATAATAAAGAAAGCTGGTGAATCTTTTATGACAGAGGGAAAAAACAAAATGGCCCCTGGCCACCCCGTACACCCCCTCATCGTTATTCCTCAGGGGTGCCAAGCGAAAGAACAGACCCCACGAAGGAGGGAAACTTGTCTCGCATCACCCCGACTGGCATGACTTATTAATGGACTGTCTGGACAGAGTCTCGGAGTCGGACATCTTCTGAGCACCACCCTCACAGCTAGGCCACACTCTCAGACACACATGTGTACACACACACACACACACACACACACACACACACACACACACACACAGACACACACACACACACACACACACACACACACACACACACACACACACACACACACACACACACAAACAAACATACATAACAAAACACATACACATAAGCACATACTCTCTCTCTCTCTCTCTTTCTCTCCCTCTCTCACACACACACACACACACACACACACACACACACATGCGCTCGCACAAGCAGTCAGAAGAGTAGTGGAGAGAAATGGGTGCACATTCATTTGTCTTTGAATAGTGTTCAAACTGTATTCATTTGCATCAGTCATTGAGTTGCTAGCCCATAAACAGTCATTACTCTCCCTAATAGTTCGAGGGTCTCAGACACGGGGTGGTCAGGATGTATGAGAGGTGACAGAAAAAGACAGAGAGAGAGAGAGAGAGAGGGAGGGAGAGAGAGAGAGAGAGAAAGAGAGGGAGAGAAATTGGGCTTGTGCATCTATAGTTAGCCTAGCTTCAGTGGTGCAGAAAGGAGTTTTACTCCATCTTGCATTTTTATTTCATTTCATCTGTGTAGGTGCAGTGTGGCAATAAAACACTCCCACATAAATGCAAAATAGCACTCTCACACACACACACACACACACACACACACTCACACACACACACACACACACAACTTGTAGTCTACACACTCACAACTGTCACTCTTGCGAGCTACTAATCTGTTGTGACAGACAG
>NC_085001.1:26522173-26592173 GCF_963854185.1 Sardina pilchardus
AGAGAGAGAGAGAGAGAGAGAGAGCAAGAGAGAGAGAGAGAGAGAGTGGTCCTCAGGTGCCAACATCACACAAATGTCACCAGTGAAAGGACACGGAAAGCCCGGGCTCTGAAAAGGCGAGTATAGAGGGATAAGATGCGTGCTGAGAGAATCATCCACGCATTCAGAGGGAGAATACGACTCTGTCAGTGTCTGCGCCAGACAAGCCCCGGCCGACAACCAAAGGGGTAGCGCGAGACGGCAGGGGAAGAGAGTGGCGAGAGGTGGAGGGAGGGGGGTTATATTTGGAAAATAAATTGAATTCGAGCCTCGTGCTAAAAGGAAAGGACACCTGCTCCCCACAGATATCTCCGTAGCTCCATAGCACGGGACGGAATGAAGAAGATGTTCAGATCCAAAGTGACTCGGCAGAAAAAGATGTGTGTGTGTGTGTGTGTGTGTGTGTGTGTGTGTGTGTGTGTCTGGTTGCCTTTGTGTGTTAGTGTGTGTGTGCGTACGCACATGTTCTATCATCCAAGCACGGAAATTCAGCAATCCCTTCAGCTTATTACAGTACATAAATAAGATTTCTCTCGAACGCCTGAACTTCACCCCCTCTCAAAGTATACTCCCCCCCCCCCCACACACACACAAACACACACACACATAGACTCTCTATCTCCCTCTTTTTTAAAAAAACGATGAAATCGGAGGTAGTTTTTTAAATGCACAACCTATCGCCTACTGGTAGCTGATTACAGCTGGTAGATTCATTGCCCTGAGGTGGACAGACATCCATCAGGGCTGTCCGTGACTTCCCCCTCCCTCTCTTCTAAAGGGCTCCACTGGGGGGGGGGGGGATTTTTTAAAGTCTGCGGAAGCCGCCATCCGTCATCATGCAGCGATGAAGACGGAGTGGTCGCGCTAATGCCCATGACTCATAGCTAGGCCCCTGTGAGACTGCATTGCATGAAACGTTTGGCTATCGAAGCCTCTGCTGTCCTTATTGATCCCTAGATAGCAGATTGGGCCGAGATCACTTCACTTCACCAGATAGCACATGCGCATGAGTAAGTCTGGTGGTGCTGACAAAACGTAGGGTTAAGTTAACACAAAAGACAGTATCACGAATCGTCGCCTCTGCTAATCGAATCACTCGCTTTAGATCTAGGTTAGGGATCTCCAAACAACGTCTCTCTTGACACAGTGGATGCCATCAAACGTGATGGCTCACGAGTGTGTTTGTTCAGGCTCTGCAGTCTTCCACCTCCTCATCAGTGGGATGTAATTGAAATATGCTGCCAGACAAATAGCTAAACGTGTGACTGCGTGGCTGGTGGCGAGCTTCTGTCGCTGCACTCGTATCCTTGAACAGCTTGGAGAAGAAACAATCCAGCAATCCCTGCGAATGTTGTACATCAGCGCTTCTTTTTCGTTGTTATACTCATCATCATGGATTCATTTGTCTTTTCCCCCCTCTGTTTGGGTTTGATAACCTACATCCATACACATGAACAGAAACAGTTGAAGGATCTTCTCGACTAACTGAGTGCAGTAGTTTGCAGGTTGCTACCAGCCTATTTTAGGATTATAGCAAGATTTTGGCATCCCACACATGCTACTGTAGATATGTGACACATTAAAGCAACTGTGTGTAGTTCTTTTGGCTTCATACTCATGCTGGTGATACACTGACAATACGGGGAACTGTGTTTCTGACATTCAGTACCCATTTTGTTGGAAATTGACAACAAAGAGTATGATTTCCAACTCTAGGTTGTTGCTGGCCTGGTCCTACCATACTCTCGTACATTCATAATGTACAGAGTCTGGCCACTTTCCATTGCAAAGGTGAACTTCCTTGAATGCTGATAATGTTGATGTTTAAAACTAGCCTATTCGATCTACCCAGAGCCACTCAGATCTGCCATAATGCTTTAGCCTGGAGAGCCTGTGTTTGTTTGTCACACAGCACCTGTAAGTTTTAAAATGAAGATGTAATGGTTTGGGAACATCCTCGCCGATATTGAGATGAGTGTAATTGGAGACGGAGAATACCGGTAGTAATGTAATTTTGTCCACTGAGGAAAAGTCCTTCAATTTTGAACATCTGGCCTTTTTTTCAGACAGGTTGTAGCACACTGTGTGGGTGTGGAGCCTTATGGATTAGAGGGATTTCTGTTCAAAGCCATTTTGTTGCTATGGGGCTGAAATATTCTTATGGGAGCATGCAGTGTAGGATGGAGAGAGTTTGTGAATGTGTGCAGGCATGTGAGTGTGTGTGTGTGTGTGTGTGCGTGTGTGTGCGTGCGTGTGTGGGCGATGGAACCGGCACATGAGTGGGTGGGTGACTTTAATGTATGTGTGTGTATCTGTCTGCCAATTAGGGGTTAGCTAGGTCCTTGTAATGTGTGTGTGTGTGTGTGTGTGTGTGTGTGTATGTGTGTGTGTGTGTGTGTATGCGTCTATGTGTGTGTATTTGATTCTGTCTGTATTTGTGTGTGTGCTTGCTGTGCACATATCTGTGTATGCATACCTGTGTGTGTCTGTGTAAGTGTGGTGTATGTGCCTATGTCTGTCTCTCTCTCTCTCTCTCTCTCTCTCTCTCTCTCTTTGTGTGTGTGTATGTGTGTGTGTTGTATGTGTGTGTGTGTATGCTCCCATATGTATGTGTGTGTGTGTGTGTGTCTCTTTGTGGCTGTGTGGCTATCGACCAGAGGATGTGAGAGTGAGGTGAGCACGGCCACTAATGGCTGGTGTGTCGATACGGAGCTTTCAGACCGACGGACCTCCAGCGAGAGGAGAAAATGGTGGAACACACAGCACAATGAGAGGAGTGGACCCCCTACGGTCATGCTCACAACAGACAAATCATCGCCTTTAAACGCGCTTCAGTCAGAGCCAGGACAGAAATGTAGATAGAGAAGACTAGGGAGAAGTGAGACAAGGAAGCGATCCGAGTCCTTTGTGCTTTTTTCCTTGCGGGTGAGGAAAACAGTGGTCAGACCAGACCGGCCAGACGCTGTGAGGTGAGAAGGTACGAAATGGCCGACAGAGACAGAAATCAATAAGAGAAGGCGTCCACTTCAACAGCGGCCCCACAGTGCAACTGAAAGAGAGTCACAGCTCTGTTGACAGACAGACCACACACACCCACACACACGCACACACTCACACACACACACACACACACACACACACACACACACACACACACACACACACACACACACACACACACACACACACACACACACTGTCACATGAATTATGCAAAATAGCAAAATATTACTGGAAAGAATCAGTGCCATGCTTGCTTGCATACTGAAAAATATAGCACTCCACATCTTTCCTACTTTTCTTCAACTACATTACGCCACGAGGAACCATTTTGTTTAATTCTCTGTGTGAGCGAGAGAGAGAGAGAGGAGAAACATTTCCTGCCAGCCTCATCATCACTTGCATTGTGAAATCCACCCCGGTCTCATTAGCACAGCCTCCATCTCCATCTCAGGCTCCGATAGATAGCCCCTCTGATCCGGCCCTCGGCTGCTGGTGGCCGTGGCCGTGGCGAGCGCTGAGTTACAGCACAGAGTCGCTGGAACATCTGCCCCAGGCTAAGAGCAGGGAAAACAAGCGCTCTGTCCAAACACAGAGCTGTGCGGCACACTGGAGGCAGGGATGGGGGGTGGGATGGGGGGCGGGGGTGTGTGTGGGGGGGGGTGCGGTTTGGGGAGGGAACGAGGGGGCTGTGGGTTCACTGTTGTATTCAGGATTACGGCAATTGTGTGGACGATTACCATTGCGGCCGCACAAAGGCAAACAGCTTCACATTACAAAGTTGCGTCGACATAAAAGAAATAAACGCAGAGTGGACAGGCTGCGGGTTTTGTTGGGGCAAAGCCCCATTTAAACACATTTTCATTTGATTGAGATGGAGAGGAAGACGACAAACTTTACACTGTTGAGTTTTGTTTGAAAATTGCCATGAAGGTTAAATGAAATTGTTTTGTAAATACTATTTTGTAAAGCGTTTTTTCCTCGCATCGACTGTACATCACATTTCAGAGTCTTAATGATACAGTACCTTTGCATTCTAACCTATGAGTATGTAGTTTAACATTTATTTTGCTCTAGGAATACCTCGTGGCATTTGAAGAGAAAGTGCTGGTATTTTATTAAAATATGCTGGTTTTGCGTCAGCAATATTAATGCCTGTATGAGTTCAAAGGCTAGGTTTAAAAAGTTCATCAAGCGCAGTTCTACACACAGTAAAGACTCTGTGTACGTGTGTGTGTGTGTGTGTGTGTCTGTGCAAGTGGGCATCCATGTGTGTTGTGGGATGGCTATGGGATGTTCTGTGCTCTCGTGTTGACACATGGCTAAATCCCACATGCTGGGACTCCTACGCCAGTCTTCCGTTGCCCCTCCGCCCCCCCTGGCCTACCGTTTGCTGGGCACCCAGTGAAAACACAAAGCCACACACGAGGGCCAATTCCCAGGCAACGCCACACAGCCGTGACAATGTGACACAAGTCCCACTCTTCTTTCAGGCCCCCATAAACAACCTTGCCAACTCTCCGCCATCCTTTTCTGTCCCTGCTTGTTTCCGTCTCTCTCTTGTTATAGTTCTCTCTCTTCTATCTTCCTCTCTTCCTCTTTCTCTCATTTTCCCTAGTTCTTAATCTGTCTCTTTTGTTACATGTCTCTCTTTCCCAACCTCTACCTCTGGGTCTTCTTCTCTCTCTCTCTCTCTCTCTCTCTCTCTCTCTCTCTCTCGCTCTCTCTCTCTCGCTCTCTCTCTCCTTCTCTCTCACAGACAGATCTCCTTCTCTCTCTAAATTCCTATTCACCTCTAGTTCCATGGCTGCCACTCATACAGCCCAGCCAGCTGCACTTTCAAAAGACAAACTCTGGGCAACCCCGGTGAGTTTCTCTATGGTTACACTGCAGCTGATTCAAGTATTACTTTGAAATCAAGCCTAGTGATTTCAATCCCCTGAGAAAGAAAACACAGAGGGGGAAAAAAAAAAACATTTCTACTACCATCTGGCTGGGAAGGCTTTGCTTGGCAGTTATCTATTCAGTATCAACACGCTATTAATTTGAAACCTGAAATGACTCCTTTCGATTTCTTCAATAGCTTTGTAGCTTCTTTATGCTTCTTGTCGTCGCCTTTCCTGCCTTTCTCTGCAAACTTTCTTCTCATACGTGTCTTTCCTTTTTTTCACAAACAGCTTGAAAAACACCCTCCAGAAGAAGCAGTCCGCCGAGTCGGTGGACCTCTCCGGAATCCCGCTCTCCACGCGCGACGTCCGGCACGTGACGCTCCACCTCCAGACCAGCGGGGCCGCCGTGTCCGCCGTGGACCTGAGCTTCTGCGAGCTGCGCGACGAGGGCCTGTGCCTGCTGCTGCCCGTGCTGGCCGCGCTGCCCAAGCTCACCACGCTGGCGCTCAACGGCAACCGGCTCACGGTGGCGGTGGTCAAGGAGCTGACCGAGACGCTCAAGGACCCCAAGAGCTTCTCGTGCCTGGCCTGGATCGACCTGGGCAACAACCTGGACATCTTCACCATGCCCCAGCCCTTGCTGGTGGCACTGCGCCGGCGCTGCAGCCTCAAGAGCAGCCTGCCCACCATCTACGAGTACACAGAGGGCCAGCCCTACTGCTACCGAATGGAGGCCTCCATCGAGGAGCCCAGTGTCTACGAGGAGGAGGAGGAGGAAGAGGTGGAGGTGGAGGTGGAGGAGGAGGAGGAGGAAGAGCTAGAGGCTTGGGGTATTGCCGAGGACGTGAAGGGTTCGCCTAGTTTTACTCTGCATTATTGCGAAAGGTGAATCCGACACCCCCCTTTCCCCCTGTGGCAAACACACACACCTCCCCAACACCATGAACAACAGCCGTGCCGACAACAAGCGGGAGTTAAAGAGGCAAAAGCAGAAACGACAGAGAAAGAAAGGGAGAGGGAGTGAGAGCGAGAGAAAGAGATAGAGAGAGAGTGTAACATGTCCTTCCTCAATCAAGCACTTCTCTCAGTCCAAATACCTTTGACACCTTCTTTCTCCTCTTATCACTATAGCAAAATGAACTGTAAGGTCACCCCCATCGTGGCAAACAGTAATACCATCAGTCAAAGATGTGTTACTAACATACATTTGACTAAAACAACTGTGTGTTCACCTCAGTAAATAACAAAAAATACACCCCACCGGTGACAGTTGCTGTGTGCGATGTCTGTTTCCGGCGGGTGCCACGTGTTGGACATGAAGCACCTGCGTCAGTGACTTACTGTGTTGGTGGATGGTGCCCCTGGGAGTGAGGTGGGGGTTCATTTGAGGGGGGGCTAGAAGAGTCTTCCGGAAAGGTGTTCTCTTCTCCCCTCAGCCTTCTCACGCGGCGGAGCAGTGGCCGGCCGTGGTCCTGCTGAAAAAACAAAGTTCCCAAAACCGGCGGCGTGGCAAAGATCAGACAAGACGCTCGACACTCAACCACATGGCCCCCCCGCTGGCTCCACTGATGGCGGAAGGTTTGGGACGATGACCCAGCCCGATCTGACGGCGTTTCGTTTTTTTTTTTCCTTCTCTTTTTTTTGTGTGTTTTTTTTTCTTTTTGATTAGCTGGGTTGGCGTGCGCTAAGCCCCGATGATCGTGTTTTCCCCCACAGCGTAACTGAGACCCTCACTCTGGCAGCCCACTGGGCCTAGCTTCCCTTACACTGTGTGTGCATGTGTGTGTGTGTGTGTGTGTGTGTGTGTGTTCCCGTTAGTGTGTACGTGTGTATTCGTCCCTGTGTGTGTGTGTGTGTGTGTGCTTGTGCGTGTGTATGCTGCGCTGTGTGTGTGCTCTGTTAATCTCTCAACAAAAGCAATGAAACCCGCTCAACAGACTACACAGCCGACGGACCGTCACGTGACGGCCGCAAAACTGCTAAGTCAAGACTTTTGCATTTTTCCCCCCCTTTCCAAAACGTTCACTTGTGAATGCCCATGCACCACTTGTGTCGTGTAGTCGTGAATAATGATACAAAACATTGCGCTGTTGTATTCGCTATAGGCTGTTTTTTTCACTCTGTCTTTTTTCCTTTGCATTGTGTGTTGATAATGAACAAAGCAGTCTTAGAAGACAACAAGTGCAACGGAACAAAGGGTTCTCTAGTTGTGTTTGACTGTCACCTCCTTGCTTCATTGCTTTTCTGATGTTATTTTCGGCTGTTTATCGATATCAAGCTCATTCTGTCTCACTCCAGGGCGAATACTAATGAGCCATTGGTAGAAAAATGGCTTAATTGGCTGTTTCTTAGCTTTTGGCTAATCAAAGAAAAGGATCATCAGACAACAAGTTCAAAGAGATATCAAACAGCACATTACAGGTCATCAGTGAGCCATTGTAGCACAAATTTGAGTTATCCTTTATACATTATGTGCTGAAACCAAAATAAAAATTATGTTATACGTCATCTGCTAAAATAAATAGATAGATAGAAAGGACCCCATAGAGAGAACATTCTTATAAAAATAGAATCATCAGTGACACCAGGGCAGAAATAGCTACTGTGGCAGATAGTCTGATGATCGAGTTGAACCAAATCGAGTTTCACAGATAGTGAGAGACTGTGGACCACAGAGGGCACATCTTGCTGTTTGCAGAGGTTTTTGTAAAAAGTTTAATTGTAGTGGAACATTAACTAATTACAGACAAGATACTATCACTTTACCACTTGCAGTCAAAACACGTTTTTATTCAAACATTATAGGCTACTTCATCGTTCATTACAATAGCTTAACACATTCTGAGAATGACCTAAAAATAATGGTGGATTCACGCAAATATGAGTTTGTTCATTCGGGGTGCTGATAAACACAAAGCTTGTAGCCTCCTGGCAAATGCTCAGCAGCCAATCAAATTAAACACTTTCCTTCAGCAGCCTAATCTGTAGCCTACTGTATGTACACTACAGTGTTCCTCATGTCTCTCGTGTGGAAACATAAAATAAGGTTACAGAATGGGTCGAACGGTAGGAAATTATACAGTTAAAAATACTTCTCTGATAAGCACACACACTTAGAATAGCTATAGCTATTAGTTATGCTCCCGATTCTACTTTTCATTTTTCTCATTCTTAAAACTTGAAACTTCGCCTCATACTGAGAAGTGGGCTTTTTTGAGAGGAAGGGGGGAAGAGGAATAGGCATTTGGGGTCTGAAATCATTTGGGGAAAACCCTGTTGCCTCTCTAACTGACAGAACTGAAGTGATGCCTGGATTGCTTCAAAACAATCCATTAGAGGGTTCCTGTTTTCAGACACTGCTGGAAGACTGGTGTCACGCTATTCAACAATATTTTCTTTCTTCAGCTCTTACGATGTAAACAATTACAATGATATATCCTATAGCTATTGACATTGACTTATTTAAGTTTTTAAAATGTTTTTACTTATATTTCATTAAAAAAAAAGATAGACACACCAAGAATGACAGAAATCTATGCAATGGATTTCTTGGAAATAGCTATGATTTCTCCTTGGGCACTAGTGGATGGATTTTTGTTAGAGTTGTGGCCCTCACCTGCTCGAGTGAACCAGCTGTGGCTGTATAGAAATTCAGTTATTGGTTGATTGTTACATCCAAAGCCCCACCATGTCCGACTTACACAGTAGCACAGCAGTAGCACTGTAGCCTGTAGCACTTACAAGCCTACAAGCCTATAGTGTTAATAAACCTACAGTAACCATACTTAACTGAGGGAAATCATGGAAGACTATTATTATATTCCCAAAGACTGAAATGTATTATTTTTAATCTCTGTGATGTTAATGCATAATCATTACAGCAGAAGGGCTGCACAAATGAGTCCTTCAAATAAATATGTGGGCAGCCATACAAGGTACATTAAGGTGCATAGCATACCCATCTGATTTGTTCATTGCTATCCAAATAAGACAAGTCAGAGAAGCTCAATATTAAAATAGTGTATTGCCTCATCACAGCCTGTGTACACGGCAGAAATGGTGGACCCCTGCTAGTTTTGTAATGAATAATACACAGGAGATAGACATAACATACACAGCCAAGTACGCTTTTGGCCAAACTACACTTTTCCACTTGGCAACCAGAGAAGCGAATAAATTAAAAAAGTCATTGAATGTTTTTGTGCTGCAGACCAAACTTAATGGTGTGGACTGTGTCTGTCCCCGGGAGCATTCTTAAATGAGAGGGGAAAGATTAGTATTTATGGTGAGCCACCGAGAATAATAAAAGGATTGTTTTCATTCTCTTGTCCTTCACCAGACTCCCTGCCCTGTCTGATTAAATGTCCTGTGTTTTAGATGTCATTGACCTATTATGGTATTTTATTCAAGATTCAAGATATTCAAGATATAAATATTCAAGGCAGTAATGTTTATCTGGGTTGAGAGAGTGCTACTTTATATGAAGTGAGAGTGTGTGTGTGTGTGTGTGTGTGTGTGTGTGTGTGTGTGTGCGGGTGCGCGCATGGTTGTGTGTGTATGTGTATGTGTCTTTGCTTACTTCCTGGTTGTATGGATAGATAAATAACGACTGTTTCATCAAATCAATACAAATAATCTTTGCAGTATCGCAAGTGTGTTAGAGTGTTTTGGATTACATGGAGAGGTGAAGTTAAAATACACTCCAGCAGCCATTATTGATGCTTTACTCGGCATCTAGTACAAGTGCACCTCTAATTGATGTCTCATACTCTCGACCACTTCCATCGTTTGTATAGCCCTTTAAAAGCAAAGCACAGAAATGTTCTAGAATGTAACAGAGGGTTCCATGACACAAGCTCTATGGGGAAGCAAAGAAAGGTTGTCAGATGACCTTCAAGGACCTTTTCAATGTAAGATAAAATAACAGATGGAGAGCTGTATTTTGTAGTCGGTGCACTTTAAACAGTTCTGTCTCACTTTGAAATATGAAGTCAGTTTATGACATGTTTAAATGTAGCATTTTAACTTTTACTCAGTGTTGGTTTCATTGTTTTAATATTTATTCAAGACAGTTGCTGTTTCAAATTTGTATTCCTAGCATTTTAAAAGTTTGTCTTGTGATCTGTGTCAGTGTACTGTATTTCTATGTGTAGTATTTTCTCATCTGTGTGAATCAATTACGTGTATGCACATATCTGTTGTGTCTGAATGCTGAGTATTATTCTCGTCAGTGTAGTTGCTTTAGCCTTGTGTCTTACTAAAGCTCCGGAAGGTTCTTTAGAGAGCATGCAACATCGTTCGGGAGAAAAGTGGATTGTGGAACAGACCCAGTCGTGATCAGGACCGTGATGCTCTTTAGTGTCTGTCGTTGTTGCTTTCCGGAACACAACAATGACTCACCTGTCGTTGTTTGAGTTTCTTGTCCACAGTCCAGCATTGTGAGGTCCAGAATTAAACACTTGAGGACATTTTTTTGCAATTGGTTTGGCACATTTCTCAAAGGATAATGGACAATCTGAAAGCACAACAGTAATTTGCTATTTGTTATTTGTTTGTAATGCTGATGCATACGGACAATTGTCTGTTGTAATATAAATAATACACTAGTCTACATTCACCCTGTTTATCATTATTGTGATCCTGCTCATATTGAATAGTTTTACCTGCAAATACATTGGTGTGACAAACGTGACAAAACAAATCATCGGAAACAAACTCCATCCACAAATTTGGGGAGTGGGGATCTTTTTATTTTGTAAGTCCAGTGAACTTGTCCCTTTCTTGAGTGACTGATAATGATTCACTCTAAGTCTTTTGAAAGCCAGGGGTTGTGTACAGAATGTGTACAGAAAGCCAAAGAGCTGAGGCTGTTCTGAGGGAATTTACAATAACTAATCAAATAAATATTGAGGCGAGAGTTATTTACTATTAAAACACACATGAAAACAACTGAGCAAGTTACAGGCTTTAACAGGTTGTGCGTGTTGTTTCCTGCTGAAATGCACTTCATTTTGAAAATGTTGAGCAATGTGCCAAAACAATTCAGTAAAAAAGAGAACTATAAGCCATGTGTTCCAGAGTGCGATGAGCTCTTTGGTCAAGAGTCTAGCAGTAGAACCCCGATAGCTGTGTGCAGTGAGCCTGGCCAATCAGACCCGTGAATCGGGCCAGATCCATTGTCACAGCCAATCAGCTACTGTCTGGTTGTGTTTTTGAAATGTACTTGATAAGACAATGTAATTGAAATGTGCTGCTTATCTATTTCATATGTTGAGAGAGGACTTTACTGATTGTATGACTGTTTGAATTGAAGAGGATGTCCTGTAGGTTTATAATGTATATGCAGTACTATGTGGTGCTGCATCTGTGTGTCCACTTAATCCACTTGTTTGTTTCTTTGTTTCCTATATTCTTGTCATATGTGAGGACAGCGTCTAACATACACAATTCTTTTTAAGACTGTTCAACTTCAGTAATAACAAAATTAAATGAAATAAAATGCTGTATGAATCAAATGTCTGAAGATCCATAATGTGATTAAGTTGTGTGTGTGTGTGTGTGTGTGTGAGCAATATGGAAAGAGAAAAGAGCTACAGCATATCTTGAAGGCAGTGAGCCTGCGTGTTTGGGTTGGTGTCTGATTGATGCTCACAGGCCTGAAACTGATGTGTTTGCGTGGGACAAAGAGAAACAGAGAGAAAGAGAGAGAGAGAGAGAGAGAGAGAGAGAGAGAGAGAGACTGGGGGGCCAGGATATGATTTAATGTTTGGCAAAGCCCAGAGGACCACAAGACCTTTCCTTAGCTTCCGAGACTATGCATGTTTTTCGCCTCTCTCTTTCTGTCTGATGTTCTCTGAGGGTATGCGTGTGTGTGTGTGTGTGTGCGCGCGTGTGTGTGTGCGTGTATGTGTGTATGCGAGCGTGTGTGCTTGTGTGAGTGTGTGTGTGTGTGTGTGTATATTAGAGAAATAGACAGCGTGTTTATGTCTTTATGTGGGTTAGATTTGAAGTTGAGAGTTTTCTTGGCTATTATACGGAGTTATGAAATGCATGTCTGCTAAAGGATGTTTAGCAACTGCCCACACTACATAAACAGAGCTCTCTCTCAGTGTGTGTGTGTATGTGTGTGTGTGTGTGTGTGTGTGTGTGTGTGTGTGTGTGTGTGTGTGTGACCACTGACAAATGATGAAGGCAGACGAGTCTTTGATGGCACTGGCTTGACCTTCTCACCGTAGTGTTTGTTGAACCAGACAGAGGGCTGACTTATGCAATGTTGCATGACAGCATGTGTTGCGCCCTTGTTTTTGATTCGCGAAGCCCAGTGGCCCTTGTCTCCCCTCTTGTTTTTGTTTGTATGTCGCTTTGGACAAAGGTGTCTGCTAAGTAACGTAACCGTAACCGTAACCATGCCATATTACTTGAGGTCACTCATGCCATATTCGGTTTTTAAGTCTAACATCACAGGCCCAACAGCTTTTTACTTGAAAAAAGACGTTTACTAGCAGCCAGATGGTTTTTGCAACTTGTAAAATTGTAGACGGTTTTTGCAACTTGTAAACTTGTAAAATGTCATCATCACCTCCGTTTTAGCGAGCGTAAAAACAACATCGCTAAATTGAAACAGAGTAATTACTGTGTAGCTAGATGATATTCAAGGGTAACGTCCAGGCTTCTGTGAAAAAAATAGGATTTGATTAGGTTGAGGCAGCAAGTCAGTAGTAAGATGACTATTATCTTAAAGGCTACTCATAATAGCGTAAAAATATAGTTTATTTTACTGTCTATGGAGAAAAACAAGTGAGTCTGAAAGCCGTTGGACCCGGAGAGAAACTTATTATCACTTTATTACATCATCACTTAATAACCGAATTACTTGAGGTCATCATCAGTCATGCCAAAGAGCTTGCAGCTGGGACTGGTATTTGTGTTGCTGCATGGTGCCTAGTTTTAGATCCTCTCTCGGCAATTTAAGTTACTGAAAAGGAAGACAGAGAGAGGGAGACAGACATGGAGCGAAAGAAAGAGAGCTAATGGAAAATTATAGAAAGAGAGAGAAAGAAAGACAGATAGACAGAGATAGTCAGAGAGAGAGAGAGAGAGAGAGAGAGAGAGAGAGAGAGAGAGACATCTGTGTCCTACCTGTAGGCTATCCACATCATTGAGTGTCCCTACCACCTTCTCTATCCTCTGGTGCTGTGGTCTGATTTAGACATGCAGAAGTGTGTGTGTGTGTGTGTGTGTGTGTGTGTGTGTGTGTGTGTGTGTGTGCACGCGTGTGTGTGTGTGTGTATGTGTGTGTGTGTGTGTGTGTGTGTGTGTGCAGTGCACGCGCGCGCGCGTGTGTGTGTGTGTGTGTATGTGTGCACGCACGTGCGTGTGTGTGTGTGTGTGTTTGCGTGTGTGTGTGTATGTGTGCTCGCGTGTGTGTGTGTTTGCGTGTGTGTGTGTGTGTGTGTGTGTGTGTGTGCGCATGTATGTGTGTGTGTGTGTGTGTGTGTGTGTGTGTGTGTGTGTGTATTTGTGTGTGAAGGAGGCAGTCATGCTGCGACCTGGTGCTGTGCTTTGCGCCGGCAGGCCCTGATAGGGGCTGAGATTGTGCCTGGAGGACGCCTCAGGGCCAGCCCTGCCGGGAGTCACACGGAGGGGAGTCAGACCTGCAGCCTTCAATGGGAACACACACACACACACAGGCGTGCACATACCCACACATGTACACACACATACGGTACACATGTGCACACACAAACACACACATACCCCCCCCACACACACACACACATACAGTATATACAAAGATATACACACAGACACACATATACACATGTGCCAGCCCCCCACACATGTGTACATACATACTGTATACATGCAGACACACACAAACACAAATGCGTCCTCCCCACACACATATATACATACTGTATACAGGTAGACACACATACACACACACAGACAGACAGACAGACAAGACAAACACACAAGATCATACATAGGTACACACATATAAATACATGTAAGCACACACACACACACACACACACACACACACACACACACGTGCAAAGAAATCACACACACCCACAAGAATAGTAGGTATAGACACATAGAGTATAATGCAACACAATACAAAAACATTATACTATATTAACTCCATACAAAACAGAAGAATTTGTCATGCATACACTGACATGTAATTCTGTCATTCGGAATAAGAGGAAACAGGGACCAAAGCGCTCTTCCCTCGGGGAGATCAGACGAGACACTCTGGACTCTTAGTGATTTGCACTCCCTGCAGGGCAAAGACGCTTCTAGTTCCCTTTTTAAAGACCACGGCTGAAGTGCCTCCTAAAACTGTCTTATAATGTGGCTATCCACTGAATAATGTGGTGATTGTGCATGTGTTTGCGCGTCTCTATTTTAAAAGATATGTTCACTTTAAACGATTATTTGCACAGATGGTTATTTTATGTGTACTTGACAGTGTCACACAAAAATGTTTATAGTCCAACTGCTTCTCAATAAAGATACACAGACAGTGTGTGGTCTGAAACTGCTGGGACAAAGACAGCCTAAACTAGACAACAAATCCACCATGTGATGTAGTTCTCTCTCTCTCTCTCTCTCCTCTATCCTCCATGTAGCTTATGTCATTCAGCCTCCATGCAGCGCTCCTGCTTCTCTGTGTATTGTTCTAAAGCTGGAGAGTCTCCATAGTGACACCTGGGTCAGCATGAGCCGGAGCAAAAGTCATCGGGCCGGTGGGTAAAGGTCACCCTCTCTGCAGAGCACAGCATGTGTGTGTGTGTGTGCGCGCGCGCGTTTGTGTGTGAGAGAGAGATACAGAGCAAGGGAGAGCGAGAGAGTGGGTGGTAGAAAGATATGGAAAGAGAGAGAGAGAGGATGCAAAGACAGTGCTCTGTCTGCCTTAACATCGCTGACATCCCAGTATAAGCATCTGGCCTTTTTGACCTTTGCAAAGTTTTTGAAATATTTTCTTCAAACACACCTTTTGATTTGATTTATGTTTTGATTTGTCGTCAGTAAACCTAAATCAGCAGAATATTTCATGAGGGGAAAAAAATGTGGAAAAGAGGGAGGGATGTAGCAAGAGAGGAGAAAATGTAGAGAGAGGAGAAAATGTAGAGAGAAGTGAAGAGAAGAGAAAGGTTATGAGAAAAGAAGAGAAGAGAAGAAAAGACTATCAGACATCAGACATCTGCCATCCCTCTTTTTGCATAACAAAAAAATCCAGTAACCTGATGTCATCTGTTGCTCATCTGTCCATCATTGTATAAAGCCCGCCCCGAGGATTTGATTGGTCCGAACAGCTCTGGTTTGGGCATAGTTGCTCCTCAACGGAACAATTCCAGACCGAACTTCCCGACCTCAAATGTTCTTCAGCTAGCTTTCAGGCAAGCAGTCCAGGATATGTTTTTGAAATGTTCTTCTGAGTTCTTTTCACAGGAGAGATTCAATGAACTCATTCAAAATGTCCTCAGCTACGCTACCAGTGCCTCTCTCAGACTTTGACCTCTGGTTTGATCCAGAACATCATAAATGATCAAGCTTTTAGAATTACAGGCATGTACAAAAACAAAAGGCTGCTTTCCAGTATACAATCTTCTTGTGTGACTTTGGATTTTTGAAGTAATTTGTCAAAAGATCCTTTTAAAAAAAAATTGCTATGATGCCAAGTGATGATTGTGCATCTTGTTGCCATAGCAACACAAGGCACGTGACGTAGAAGCAATCTGCCAGCGCAAGGCAAGAGGAAGGAAGCCAACAGGAAGGAATAGATGACCTGTGTAATCAGCACTCTGATGAGGTAAAAGATCAGGACCCCACAGAACAGCCATGCAATCATGTGCTTCTCACCACAGACCTCCACAAGCCCCTTTGACTGCTGTGTTTCGAAAGACGTGCACATACTTAGAATAGACACTGGAACAGACGTGGATATGTACGATGACAATGACGATGACAAGCATGGTACCTGCAATCCTATGTGCCGAGTTCCATAGGCGTAGAATCTTGATTGCAATAAGTACAACTTAGTTGGCTATTAGAGTAGCCTAAACTACTTTGTGTAATTTTCTTGTATTCACCGCTGTATTTTTTCTACACAGATCTACAGTAGATGTAGATGCGGCATTAATACCATTGGTATTGTTATAAACATTGGACAATATCCTCCACCATCATTAAACATGTTCTGAATGCTTTTTCTAAAAAATCCAATACCGCATGGCACAGTCCACTTAGTTTATCACATCTTATTTTACCACTACACCCGTAGACACGATGCTTGTGGCCTCTACTTTTTTTATACCCTGCTGGCAGCACATCAGTGATTCAATGTAAACGAATGAAGCAATACACCTTATTCATGCCATTTCATTTTAGTTAATTTTGACCAGGGATTCTATAATGACTGCTTTGTTCCTCTGATTCCAGCCTGTTGCTGAGGTGAGGACTACAACACAGCATTTTGTTTCTACGGTCCTGAACTCAGAAAAAAGCTTTCTCCTAATACTTACTTGACCAGTTTTTTTCTAGTTAGCATAGCCTATATTATAGAAGCTACTTTTGCGATATGTGCATCTGAGGCATTTCTAAGTAAAAGCTGGGAACAGGATTTTTAAAATCACAATTAAAGTGTGCTTAATTCAACTAACTCTGTGCCCAAGCTGAATTTTGAGGGTTTTTATACTATCTAATTAGCATAGATAATGCCGAAATGACAATTTTGGGCAATTTCTTTGGGTGGCAATCCTTATATGTAAATAAATCTGTATTGTTCTCAGACATCTCAGAAATATCCCTTGGGCAATAGATCAAAGGTACAGGCTGTGAAACCTACTATTATGTCTAGCTAATTAGCCAGTCCAATGCATGAAATGCTAGCAAGGATGCTGCTGAGCCTCTCGGTAGTTTGTAGAAAACAGCATGAATAGGTATATATGCCATTTCTTAGATATGCCTGACGTCATGCTTTTATTGCATCCGTTGAAAGTGGGATACCAAAAGCTGGAGAACATCAGTGGTCCTCCGTGACACAACAGTAATACAGCAGTTTTAAACCGACTGTGTATGGCATGGAGAACCAATCTTGTGTCTGATTCCTCATGTTGATTTCAGGGTTGCCAAATCAGTCATACTTTTTGATGTCTTGACCTCAAATTCCTCTCTAAATTCCCCTGCAACTACAATTTTGTCATCCATAGGCGCCTGTGAACACAGTTCATCTGATAAGAAATGTGCTAGTTCTGCTTTATTTTCTGCTCGAGAACAAAACATAAGATCAGATCTCTGGAAAAGGTACACCGCGGCCTTCCACAACACATCTGACAGGCCGTGCTGCTTTACTGTGCTCCATTCTAGTGATACTCCTGATCGCACGGTCTTCTTAGTTCTGTGTAAGTCTACTGTATTAATCACACTATTATGCAGCGCCTGAATGGTTACTCGGTTTTGCTTGTTATGCCAGATCCTTTTACCAACGCTTTCTTTTACATGCATTTTGGATGGAATGAGTTTGATATTCAAAAAGTACAACACACACGCACACACACACAAATATTCTCTCTCTCTCTCTCTCTCACACACACACACACACACATGCATACAAACAAACATTCTATCTCTGTTTCTCTTTCTCTCTCTCTTTCTCTCTCTCTCTCACTCACACACACACACACACACACACACACACACGTCAAGGGTGGAATAAACATGCAGTGACAGAGGACTGTAAACAATTTCTTTGCCCGTTTTAATACAGAAGATGCTCAGAGACAGGCACACTATGTTGTGCTGTCTGCTGCACATGTTTAACAGCTCCTATTGCTTTCCAAAGTAGGTTGTAGGAATGCGGAAATACTAGGAAGTTGAGCCTATACTAAATGCGATGGCCTTGCACCATCTTCTGGTTATTCGATTAACTGCATTGGTACAAGCTTTTTAAAGTAGCATGGTCTAAAATCTAATAATGTGCACACACTCTACACATGTTTTTTTCTTTCCTTAAAAGCTTTCCTGGAAATTTTCCCTTGCCCCCCTACCCTCACATACACACACACACACACACACACACACACACACATGCATCAAAACCTCTCCTGCTCTCTCTCTCAGCATCACTGCTTTTGTCTGTCATGCAGGCAGAGTCCGTGCCGTGTGCCATGAAAGCGGAAATTATGAAATATAGCAAGTTATTCTTATAAGCTATGCAGAATAATCGTAAAACCAACAACAGCATATCTGGCACTATGCTTTCTAGGATAATACAGTAAGTTGTATCATTTGTAAAGTTACATTGTGCTTTGAAAGGTTTCATAGGGTTTGTTGTGGTCCAGTCCATACCACACATAAGGCTGGCCTTATGATGTATTTTGATGCTAATACAAATAGAATTGATCACAATAATAACATTTCAAGTAAATAAAGTAAATTGTAGGTGTTGTAGCTAAGCCATGCGTCCAGCAATATATGTTCAATATGTTCAGATGACACTCAGATGTAGGCCTATAAGCTGAACCTGTCAAAGGTTCTTGGAGTGGTAGATGTGTGATTATGTTGAGAGTGCATTATGTTTGAATGCATGTGTGTGTGTGTGTGTGTGTGTGTGTGTGTGTGTGTGTGTGTGTGTGTGTGTGTGTGTGTTAAGAAAAAAAACTCTGAAAAGTGCACTAGACACAAAGTTGTGAACTGTAAATAGTATGATGAACGGATTAATATCTCGAAAAGTAATAATGACTAATAGACAGTTCTGAAAACAATTGTGACACAGAGTATTTTCTTATTTTATTTTGGAGGGGGGGGGCAGTCTCTGTAAGGTGAGGTGATTTTGGGACCCCATCGTGGTTCACCACCATCACCATCGCAACGTGTCTCATAATGGGAGGTAAGTCAGCTGCTTCAGCTGCAGTGAACAGGAGAAAGCCTGACTCTCGCCAGACCCTTGTAGTTCCGCCATGCTCCACCAGAGGCGTTTCGCTGAGCTCCACACAAGGGTCTGGACGCGAGGGCAATCCAAACCCCTGCCAGTGATCAAAAAATTAGCAACCAATCAGGAGCGCCGAAGCGAGTGTTTGATTCAAATAACAATGGCGGCACGCAGCGAGGAGTCTTGTGCTGACATTGATTCTGCTATTTCAACCGTTTTGTCGAATCTATCGAGTATTCATTCTTTAAAAGATTAACAGAGAATAGTTTTGAAGACAATTATTGGTGGCAAGGATGTTTTTACTCTTCTTCCGACCGGGTTTGGCAAGAGCTTGAAGAAGCCTAGCACGTCATTCAAGATAACAGGCAAGTGGTTTATCAAATCACATGCGAGGATGTTTTACAAGGACCCGCCTTCATAAATACATCTCCTATCGAGAAGTCCCAGATCCTTGTGTGAAGCAGACAGCGAACTACAGGATCTGGCGAAAGTCAGGTTAGAGAAAGACGGCTCAAATTATCAACGCAGGTTTACTTGCCAGGTGTTTTGGCCTAACAGGGATACTGGTCACCACTTCTGGCATGGGTCAGTCAGTACATACAGGGATGTCTGTCCATATTACTCAGGGATACTGGTACCTTGAAAAGACAGACATAATTTGGAATGAAGAGGGGGAGATTTGGAATGAAGAGGAGATTTTTTCCTGTATTCATCACAGAACTGAAAATTATTCGTTTTTATTAAATGCATGAAATTTGAGTCAGCTTTATTCCTCCTATTGACCCCCTGTCAAAGTGAACCATTAGGCTATATTGATTTTATTTGTGAATCACTTCAGACAAAATGACCATAGCCATTTATAAAGTAGGCTACTGAAACAAACGATGCGTGATTGTCATCACGTTGTTCCAATTGTGCAAATAAAATAAAGACATCTGTATTACAGGTGACCTAAATACCTTTCTTCATTAATTAGTTTTCTGCACCTACTCCTCCAGTCCGGCAGGTGGCAGGAGTATGGTAACTGATTCTTACAGCGGTATGATACGAAGAAGAAATTTCACATGCCGTGGAGGAAAATGTGGTGGTGTTATGCTTACTTGCTACCATAATTCATAGCTGACCCGGGATTTTTACGGTATGTGACTGTAGTACTGTCTACATGTGCAGTTGTGTTTGCTGACAAAGAAGTGTGTGTTGCAGGAAGCAGCTTTTAAAGTAGTTAAATAGTACAACTTTGTACGTCCATGAGCAAGCTGTCAACTAACGTCGCAGCCTATCTAGTCCGGGAGCCAAATGCCATAATTTAGGTGAACCTGGCTTTGTCGGTTAAAGTTTTTTTTTTTGCAGAATCTAGTAGACTAGGGGTACCTCTTTAAGATTTAAGAGGGTGCCCGGTGATATCCCTTGGGCATTTTCATATATTAAGCCTTTATTGTCCAATGTGTTGACTATAAGGCGGATATACTACAGGTGAATAGGGTAAAAAAATTAACAAGCAGATATCACTATGAAACTTCACCAGTTGATTACTTAGATCAATATGAAAAATAAATGTATTACAAGTTTTCTGAAATTTAATGTTTGAATATGCAAATGAGGTATGATGTAATTAAATATGCGCTGATTTGCATAAACGTAAAAAGATCAAATCTGAACATTGGACAAAGCCAGCTTAAATTTTTTTCTTTTCATTTTGTTGACATAAGAGATGAAAAGTATTTTAGAGAGGGAATTATGGATATCTCATTTAGTTATTCAGTAAATCAGAAAATACTATACCAGCCTTTAAAAAATCCATTTTCGCCATGTTTTTTGGAATAAAATGTCATGTAAACCAGGCTAAGAATCATATATCAACAAACCCCTCTGCAAAATCCTTCTAAACATGGTTAGGTATAAGACTGAAAAGTTTGGTGTATGTAGTGCTTGTGAAGTGGAGATTTTGTTCTCCGAGTGAGAGAGGAAACTCATCCATATCCGCCTTATATTCAACACATTGGACAAGAAAGGCTTGATATACAAAATTGCCCAAGGGATATCACCGGGCACCCTCTTAAATCTTAAAGAGGTACACCTACTCTACTAGATTCAGCAAAAAAAAAAACTTTAACCAACAAAACCAGGTCTGACCTGGGTTGGTTGCAACCTGACCCCATGGCTTATGACTGGTCTGGTCTGCCAAAAGCTCACGAGAACCTTAAAGGAACACTTCACTTTTGTTGGTTAAAGTTTTTTTTTTTGCTGAATCTAGTAGAGTAGGTGTACCTCTTTAAGATTTAAGAGGGTGCCCGGTGATATCCCTTGGGCAATTTCGTATATTAAGCCTTTCTTGTCCAATGTGTTGAATATAAGGCGGATATGGATGAGTTTCCTCTCTCACTCGGAGAACAAAATCTCCACTTCACAAGCATCTACATACACCAAACTTTTCAGTCTTATACCTAACCATGTTTAGAAGGTTTTTGCAGAGGGGTTTGTTGATATATTATTCTTAGCCTGATTTACATGACATTTTATTCCAAAAAACATGGCGAAAATGGATTTTCTAAAGGCTGGTATAGTATTTTCTGATTTACTGAATAACTAAATGAGATATCCATAATTCCCTCTCTAAAATACTTTTCATCTCTTATGTCAACAAAATGAAAAGAAAAAAAATTGAAACTGGCTTTATCCAATGTTCAGATTTGATCTTTTTACGTTTATGCAAATCAGCGCATATTTAATTACATCATACCTAATTTGCATATTCAAACATTAAATTTCAGAAAACTTGTAATACATTTATTTTTCATATTGATCTAAGTAATCAACTGGTGAAGTTTCATAGTGATATCTGCTTGTTATTTTTTTTACCCTATTCACCTGTAGTATATCCGCCTTATAGTCAACACATTGGACAATAAAGGCTTAATATACGAAATTGCCCAAGGGATATCACCGGGCACCCTCTTAAATCTTAAAGAGGTACCCCTAGTCTACTAGATTCTGCAAAAAAAAAAACTTTAACCGACAAAGCCAGGTCTGACCCCATGGCTCCCTGACTAATCCATTGAGTTTGTGAAACTGCTTATTCGCTTGTGGGCTACAAGGTGAAGTTAACGCTTAGTCTAGGCCGTTGTATTACCTCTTCATGGAGAGAAACATTCTTCTTCAGGGAAACGATGTCCAGTGAAGATTCCAGCAGTGAAGAGGACACGGAGAAACTGAAAGAGGCAACGTGGAGTTTTGCTCCTCCAAAAACAAATGGCTCTCAGACTGGTCACTCCAATGGTAATAACTCCGGTGCAGGCTGTTTGTTTTATTTTAACTATGTGTATTATTTTAAACCATAGCTATCTAAAAAATATTTATTCATACATTTCTTTAGCCTATAGTGAAATACTTTAGGTTAAGGAACGTTGTATCATTGTTGCATCCTCTTTGACATGTCTGAAATGCATTTGATGTGTCTCGATACAGAATGTGACAAGAATGGCACACACAGTCGACGGTAAGTTAATAATGTCATTATAGCTTATGTGGCCACAGATTTATCTACACAGCTACATATTTAGGTTGGACTAGTCATACAGTAGTAAAACTTTCATTAAATAAATGTCAGTACAATATTCACTGAGCTGAAATAAAATCATGTTGTGTTAATAGAGCTGTTGCATCTGAGCACGAAAAGGATGGCAATGAGCTACAGACCACACCAGAGTTCCGAGCTCATGTGGCAAAGAAGCTAGGAAATGTGCTTGATAGGTAAGATCTAATGGTCACCTCAGTCACTGTTTGTTTGCTTATTCTGCAAAAGAGAGTCATCATTATTCTTTATCTCAATTTGCTGGTTTGCTTCAGCTGCATAGCAGAAGTTTCCATGGCAACTGTGAACTCCAGCAGTGCATTGTCTAGTCAGGAAAATGAGAGAGAGGAGGATGAAGGTATGTCCAGCATGAATTAATGCAATATTACACTCATTCATGTCTATTACACCATCAGACTAAATCTGAAGATGAAACCAGAGCTAATCGATCATATACGTGTCAAATTGCTGCATTGTGTGTTGCTTAAAGGAGCCCACTTCTCAGTTATCTTAGCCTAGCTTGATTAAAAGTTCTGTCTGTAATTTTAATGTACTGTCCTTCCTCTCCTATGCTCATGTGAAGGTTTTCTTCTCTTCTCGACATCTGTACCTGGTATGAGTGAACCACCTCCTGCTCCTTCACTGAAGCGAAGACCTCTCCCTAGCTCCAGGTAAAATCCCTTAAGCACACACAGCTTCTACTGAAAGCGACTAGCATTTGTGTGATACGGTACATCTTTCTCATGCCAATGTCTCTCTCATTCTCTCTCTCACTCACTCTCTCTCTCTCTCTCCCCTCCTATAAAAAACGAAAAAAAACATTAAGTTATTTGTTCATTTGTTTGTTCATTCTCTAATTCAGGGTAGCCTACATTCCATGTCAGCAAAAAAGCACAATAGCGCTGTCCTTTCTCAGTGGAACATTAAATGTCTCAATATAGTATATTAATTCAGTGTTACATATCTGTTATCTGCAGAGCTTAAACATTAACTGTTTTTGAGTTTTTAAAATAAAAAACAGGTTTTTTACTTCAGAGTTGGTCAACTATGTTACGGACAAACAGGGTGTTACAAAAAACATTAAATTCAGTCTTGCACTTGAAATGAAATGCAATTTAGAAGGCTCTTGAGTCTATTTCTGCTACACATACAATAGTTATTTTAAATTATTTTTAGAACCAACCTTTTTTTAAAGATGAATATGCAATGCATGTATAACCGTCCTTATGGACGAGGATATTTTTCATCATAAATCTCCATTTAAGCTATCTTTCATCATTAAAAAATATGTTATAGTAAAGTCCAACCTATTCAAATAAGTAGAATGCTTAAAAATGTAAGAAACATCAATATTGGCTGTTTTAACTTTAAAAATCAAAGTGTAACCTAGGTGACAATGAAAATCACACGGTTGACACTATAACTTAGTTGACTGGACATACAGTAGGGATGCAACGGTTTTCAATAATTTATTGAACCGTTCGGTTTGGCCTGTTCGGTTCAATAGACTCACCTAAACCGCAATATTTCGGTATACGCGACATTAAACTTTTTATTTAATACAAGGTTATTGCGCGCGCGTAGCCTGGGAGCGATAGAGAGGAGTGCTTAGGACCCGGGGGATGCGTTTTCTCTGACTGTTCAGCTTGCCTCTCGTCAACCTTGCAACAACCAATCAGAATTTTACTGAATTTCCCAAGAGCCAATAAGCGCGTTGAAATGCAAATGAAGGAGTCATGTGAGAAGAAACAAACTTTACCGGCGGCTGCATGATCATGGCGACATTTGAAGTAGCCCACGAACAAGGCAAAAAGACCGTCAGTAAACAAAGCACAGTGTGCATTGCAAGCACTGCTTCACAACTATCACCTAATAAAGGTAACACATCCAACATGTCGGCCCACTTGCGCCTTCATCACCCGGCTGTAACCTTAAGTGGAGCAGCACGGAGAGTAAGTTCGCCACCGAAAACCCAACCATCCATTGCTGCAGCCTTTCGACAACAATATTCCTATAATTCCCAAAGACATAACGAATACGACGGCGTATTAGGGCCACGTATATATACTTTGTAAAGACGCAAATTTGCCACTTTAGAAGGTCGAAAATTTGCCACATTATAAAGTCTGTGTGTAACAGTGTAACCGGTGGTTTCTGCCCTGTGTTGATTGCTCGCTAGAGTAGCCTAAGAAAGCGTGACGCCGACACAGCTGAGCGTATTCTCTTTTTGATAGTTTACTGGAAAATATTGTAGGGATGGGAGGTTATAGGAGATGGGGAGGCTGACATGTCATTCCAAACTCGGGTCATTTATTTTCCTGACGTTGTACATGCTAGGCTACGGGCAGCGGGAGGTGTCCACTCGAAAAACAATAAACTCACTGCTAAATCAGTCAATCGCTCGTCCACTCGTCAATCACACAACTCTCTCGCACACACACGCACACACACGCACACACACACACACACACACACGACAGGAGACACAAGGGAAACAGACACTTTGTGAAGTGGCAAATTTCTTCTCGGAATAGTGCCCCCCTCCCTGACAACAGGTTGCAATAATGTTAATTTCATTGTTCTAATATTTTTAATGCTGCACTGCACTTTTGTCTATGTTTACATTTTTTACGTTCATAAAAGAGGACAGGGCAGGCACTCCCAAATCAAATATCCATTTGAAACTACACATAATACTACCTCACCAATTATTTTGAGAAGATTTTCAGAATTGTTCACTACTTTTTTGTGGGTGTATAACAGTTAAGTATTTTCTTTAAATGTGTGAAGAACAGTGAGTTTATTAAATAAATAACTACACATTACTTTATGCTGCACTGCACTATGGATAACATTGCCTGTTTATGACAGAAGGCAATGATGGTGTTCTTTTCTTTTAATACATTTTTGTGATTCTGCTTCATCTGTGTCAGGCTATGCATTTAATATTTTCTCTGCAAGTGTAAGTAGAAGCACATTGTTGATTTGAAATAGAAAAGGCAAATATAGCCTCCTGTATGCTAGAGCCAAGATAATATTGATATATTGAAACCGAACCGTTACCGTGGCCCAAAAACCGTGATACAAACCGAACCGTGGCAAAACTGTACCGTTGCATCCCTAACATACAGTATTCTTAACCATGGACAACATTTTATTCATGAGACAGAATTTAATTACCAAAGTTCCTTTTGGTGAAAACCTCTTATTTTAAATGCTAAATTATTCAACAATATACATAATTCCACAGAGAATACATTGAAATGCACACTAACAAAACTTTAATTTCACAAAGACTTGTGACGTAAAATCATCCTTTTTGTATTCAAAAATCTGAAATGAGTTAAGTAAAATAATATATCTATATAAAATGTGTGTATATTTAAAGGTCCAGTCGATATAAATGACATAGAAACAATTAATTATCACAATATTCCATAGATCACTGATGTAACTTAGTTGACAGATAGTTGAGCTCCGGTGTAACTTCGTTAAAAAATAGAGCTGACCGTAACTTAGTTGACCGTAACTTAGTTGACAATTTCCATATTTCTTCCCCATAACAGAAATGGTGGACCTAGCCTAGCTAACCACATGTCATTTTTTAGAGCAGGTTAATGGAAGAATTCAACACAAAATGGAATTATAATGAATAAAACTTTTTTAGTCATGATAATGTACATAACATAGTTGATGGATAATAATACGGGCGTTGACAATATGCTTTTCTACATCAAATATTCAAAAAACTGAGAGGAGACACGCCATGGTGTGTTTGAAATGACCACCGCAGAGGAAAATGACATCACATGGTGCTGGTCACATGGTCTTGGGACAAACCATTTTTGAGTTACCGGGGGAGGTTTTGTTTGTAACATAGTTGACCAACATTTTGTGGACATGAATGAATTATATTATTTTAAGTATTTAAATACATAATTTACATTTTAAACTATTATTTTCCTTTAATATTAAGACTTTTGAAAAAGATTGCACAAATAATGTATTTATTTCAATGGTTTTAATGGATGTTTTTGGACCCTCAACTTTCTCACATTGAAATCGGACATGGACAAAACTGTACATTTAGGGCTATAATGACACATTTTTAGCAAAATGAAGAATATATTTCACATATTGTCTATGTGATGTTATTTCATGAAGCAAGTATACAAACTAGGGATGGCGAAAACTACAAATTTTCTTGACCGACCACCGAGCCTCATTAGCCGGTTGAAACCGGTTAACCGATTCGTTTAAAATATTCTACGCTATTTGAAATAACAGCCACGCAATTTCGCAACTCTGTCGCATCTCTCTGTCCCCCGCTCACACACACAGCCCCGGCGGCGGCGCCGCACTTTCACTCACGTCACTTTTTTTTAAATCCCCTACAGCGCGAAACATGAGTCCCGCAAACCAAGGAGCTTGTAAGTAAGTGGAGGACAAATGGCTCCTTCGTTTCGAAATGGTTTGGGTACAAGGTGATCGCGATGCAAATAAAGGCGTTTGTCTAGCGTTAGAAGCTCATTTGAAACTGAAATTGCCGCGGCTCACTTAAGAAAATGACAGCTCCGAAGAGACGCCGCTATAGTTTGAGGAAGTACTAACAATAATAAAGAAAGATGACCATTATTACCTTATCTGTTACCATCGATGACCCTTCCTGAAATGTAGATGTAATGTGTTTCCAAATCTAAACCCATCTTATGCGGAAAGTTGCTACAACATGATAAAACCAATGGATAAAACGGGCATCTCCAGATTGCAAAAGACGCGCCGGCCAAGGCATGCGTGCGAATGTTTTTATTGGTTTATTAAGTAGCCTACAAGCAGGCGAGTTATTACAAATTGAGTGTGAGGGATGATTTGTTAACTTCACGCAAAAAAAGACCTTGGAATGAGATGGCTAGCTGTAGTAGCGTTTAGTCCACTGTCTATAATAATAGCCTAATTTAGAGATCGTTTTTTTATTTTTTTTTAACCGACTAGCGACAACTTTGATCGGCTAACGTGGATACGGTCAACCATCGGTCAAACAGTCACCGGTTAACATCCCTAATACAAACAAAATGTTATTTGTTTGAAGAAATTTGATTGTATAAGTATATTTAACATCAGTGGACATGCAGTGTACCCTAAATTATAGAATCACCGGGTGACCTACGCCACTCCGTACGGCATCTTATTTCTGTTCATTGTCAATTATTTGTTAATTTGTCTGTTTATATGTCTTGGTGTCTGTGCGAGTAGCACTTTGAGTTGCACTCAAAAAATGTGTTGTATAAATAAACTGTACTCACTTTTACTTACTCCTTCCTTCTGTCTTAGTGACAGTGACAGTGAGATGGAGACAAGATTCAGAGAGGCAGCGGTGAGCATCTCAGACATTGTCCGCCCATACTATACAGAGAAAACGGATGAAAAGAAAGACTCTGGCGATGCAGTGGAGAACAAACAGGACATGTGTCAGAGCTTAGTCACAGGGAAGAAGAAAAAGAAGAAGAAGAAGAAGAAAAAGAAAATTCCTAAGCTTGAGGAAGATCACAAAGATGAAAGAAAAGATTCTTCTAATGGTGGAAACATACAAGCACAGGAGGAGAGCACACAGAAGACTCCACAACTTGATGAAGAGATACAAAAGAAAAAGAAGAAGAAGAAGAAAAAGAAAGTTGAGGTAGCACAAGTTAACGGAGAATGAGAGACTGATGATTGGTGTTATCTTTGTTCATTGAGTTTGCATATTTTCTACAGCTTTCCCCAGTTCTTTTTTGTCATCATGTGGGAAGGGAGACACTGTTAAGCCACTGTTGAAATGTCTTCTGCCTGGAAATAGTGGAATATGGGACACGATTTACAAAACAGGATGAAGAGAACATTCCAAGAGAAGTTACTGTAGTTCTGTTCCCGAGCAAACGTTCCCGGTCATTTCAGAGGAAAATGTAGTTCTTCATAATGATTATGTTTCATTTGTGGACATGATTTCTTTTCATGCTGGCATCCAAATATTATATCTTAAGGCCAAACAGTTGTATATATTATAACTTTGCGCAATAAAATTCTGTGAGGTTTTACATTAATTTGACTAAAATGTAATGTAATTTTCTTGATGAGATATGCACACTTCAAGCAATATCTGATTTGCATTGTGTAGTTAATCTTGTAGTTTATCATAAGAATGCACAAGTGACAAGTTGACAGGTAAAAAGGTTGAATTTCTTTGTGTTTATGGCAGTTTTGTTTTTATTAAAGCAGAATTTCACACTCAGTATAAACACAAAAACATCAGTCAATTGGTCTGAGCAAACACTGTAACCTGAAAACTGCACTATTTATCTGACACATCAGATGTGCAGTTTGCAGTTGCATTGTTATTTTCCCGAAGGTATTTGCGAATCGAAAGTTTATTGATGTGATGCAACATGAATCCTTTCTATCGGTTTCAACATTTTATTGTACCATTTTGTTTACAGTTTCAGGCCCTAATACATACCACTATATAAGAATTGTTGGAATTACCTCGTGTTCTGAAATTATTCATAGGTCTAATTAGGTGCATTTGACAGTACAACAAATCTGCACCTTTTAGTATGCAAGTTCATGGTACTTTGTTTTACTATTATTGAGTCCACATAAAGGCAGCGTAGCACCGGCCAAACCAGCCAGATTTGGAGTCCCAGTCTTCAGTATTTTACAGATTCTCTTTCGTTCTTTAGAAGAGGTAGTTCATTTCTCTCTGTGCCCCTTTCATTGTGTTTCAAAGGCAGCATTCACTGTCCCTGTTGCTTTTGTTCTCAGAATGCCTTTCCACCCCTAAAAGGGATGAAATAGATTGTCCCACTGAAACTGCTACTGAGCAGTAGATACCATCTGTGAAGGGATGTAGGGGTCGATGTCTGCTTGTGGAGAGGGCAAGAGGTGAGACGAATGGGGCTCACCGGACTGAGATGATTGATACAGATCCAAACCTCCAGAAGAAACTACAGAGAGAAAAATGCAAATCATTGACTTTTGTTCCTTTCTCATCCACATTCTCGTATTGACTTCCTTGACCTGTATACTTCCTTACCTGGTACAGGTGAGTTTGACTGCAGATGCACAGAGTCTTCAGTGATGGGCCCCTCTTGCTCCTCAGGATCTGATGTAAATATCTGGCAAAACCAACAGCAAAATTCAACAGCTTTTAAATGTATGTATGGTTGTAGTCTGTTATAAAAATCTGTCAACACCAATTGGACATTATTCAACAGCTTTTAAATGTACGGTTGTAGGTTGTACGGTCTGAAATCTCTGTACGGGATTGGCTGTACCCATATCTGTCTGTCTGCATATGTAATGAGTATACACACATTATAAACTGTCTGTTTCCCATGGTGTAGAAGCTCTACCTGTCTTACTGCAGTGAGGTTGTAGAGGCCCTACCTGTCTTACTGCAGTGAGGTTGTAGAGGCCCTACCTGTCTTACTGCAGTGAGGTTGTAGAGGCCCTACCTGTCTTACTGCAGTGAGGTTGTAGAAGCCCTACCTGTCTCACAGCAGATAGGTTGGTGTAGAAGCCGTACCTGTCTTACTGCAGTGAGGTTGGTGAGCGTTCCGATGCTGCTGCTGCTGTCTGTGATGACCATGGCCTGGGGCAGCAGGCTCGAGTGGGTGTATGCAGAAAGATCAGACTTGCTGTACACTGCCAGGGAGAGGGAGTATGGATGACAATGTAATACAGTATATGTCATTCTGTGTAGAATTTGTGAGGACATTTCATTGTACTGTGTACGGTTATTCCGCAGAAGTGCAGTAGCTGATTACATTATTGGTCTACTAAAGCTAAAGGAAAAACAACATAGTTAGTTGTTAGTTGTTACAGTAGTTGTTAGCTATAGAGTCATTCTAGTTTTTGTAGAATGACTCTTTAGATCTTTATATTTTATATCTGCTTTGCACTTCTGAGTTTTATGAACTCTTTCACTATTCACAGTTTAAACTGACTTACTCTGTAAAATGGTACAGTACATACTAAGTAAAATGTAATTTTGTATTATAATAAGACTAAGAATTTCATCACTGCCAATGGTACTAACTATTATGTTGTATTATTATTTGTTGTCGAACTAGACACATTACTTCTGGCTGCATACTTCTGGCTGTGGTGATCCTATGTAATGCATTTTCTTACTGTGGCAAGGAAGCTGAGCCATGGTGGCCATGAAAGAACTGGATGCAAGATGCCCTGGAAGCTGCTGGGTGATTGACTGCTGGGAGGATGAATGCAGCTGTTGCTGAAAGGAGATTGGCTGAAGGGTGGTAAACCCGCCCCCTACATTGTTGATGACAGGAACTGTCTGAGGCTGGGCAGAAGCCAGACCTAAAGCGTGTAAACAAAACAAAACACCTCTTCAGACAAAACGTTTTTTTTTCATTAGCAGGGAATTATGGTTCATCACCCTGGAGCAGATGTTCCCAGGTGGAGAAATGTGTTATGTGTTGCATGCTAACACGGTGGACTATAGAGTACTTCGGACAAATGTCTACATGTTGTCAGTGTGTATGCTTGTGAATATGTCTGGTAAGTGTGTGTGTATGTGTCTATCTTTACATTGTGTGTGTGTGTGTGTGTGTGTGTGTGTGTGTGCGCGCGTGCGCGTGCGTGCGTGCGTGCGTGCGTGCGTGCGTGCGTGCGTGCGTGGGCGCGTGTACCAATCAGTAATGACGAGTCCCCCAGACTCATGACGCTGGGCAGTGAGGCCATGATGAGACTCTGGTGGGCGGTGGACGAGCTGGAGACTCCGTGCAGGGAGGTCAAGGTGCTGACCGGCGGGAGAGAGCCTCCCCCTGACACCTGCAGCAGAGAGAGGAAGAGGTTCAGAGAGAGGAAGAGGTTGGTTCCTCGTCCTGGCACACTCTGGGCATCACTTTGGGACCCTTTCTGAAACCAATTACTTCGCCCTCTCCCCAGTCACTGGCACTCTGTTTGCACGTTCACATACTGTAGGGCTCTTCTCATTCGTATTTTTTATCTATCCTCCTCCCTTCCTTCCTTCCTTGGCCCTCCGGCTCGTTCCCACAGAATAATGTGGCGACAACGATGGGATAGTCTATCCAGTGTTCTTTATAGATCAGTGGGAACGAGCCTGAGGACCGAGGATCGAGGACCATGGAGAGACGTTGAGAAGAGCCTCAAGTGTTCTATTCATGGGTTTCATCAGGTCCCTCTCCACAGGTGTATACAATCAAGCACCTAGATTATGAATGCAGACTGCGTGGTGCTTGATTAACACACCTGTGGAAAGGGACCTGATGAAATCTATGAATAGAGGGTCCGCCAAGCAGATGTTGTATAGTAGCCTGCCCACCTCAGGTAAGCAACGAGTGAGTCTATTCGCACTCACCTGTTTGTGATGGTTTGCGTCAAGCAGGTTGTGGCTGGGCTCCAGTTGTTCGGGTGTGGCCAACCGTGCTGATGCTGCGCTATGGCCGTGCTCTCCTCCGCTGCTCCCTCCAGCTCCTCTCACGGACACCAGGCTCTCACAGATCACCGGCTGACCATACTTCAGTCCTTAGGGAGAAGGAGAGAGCAAGGGAGGCACTGAATGAGATGACTGGACGCTGAGGTAAGGAGAGGAAGTGGGTGAGACAGTTTGGTAGCCTGGCTGTCACCAGACTCAAGCTCAGTCTTTTTAGAGTCAGTGCTGTATTTCGACTGCACAAGAGTCATGATCAATGGGCATAGTTCAAATGACTGTGCGCTTGGATAGCCCTTCAGCCAATCAGACCAACAATCCGGGTGCGCCTGGTGGATAAGCCAGTTTGTGATCGATCCCAGAAAGCAGGAGAGATAAATGTACAGGTTTCCAGCCTGAGCTGCAGGGCGAAATCCAATCAGGCTAGGCGTTTTTTACAGTTTGGTGCTGAGGAAGACCTCAGCTCTGACACACACACACACACACACACACACACGTACTGTACCTCCACATGCACACACTCACACACACTATTTAGATTTTTTATTTTTGTTTTATTTTTGTTCTGGTTATTATTTATGCAAAGCACTTTGTAACTATGTTTAGGAAAGCGCTCTATCAATAAAGATTATTATTATCATCATCATTATTATTATATGACAATACAATAACAGTATGGTGAAGGACCAGTGCCAGTGAGTACCTTGCACAGGGCTGGCAGGCAGTGGATGGGCACCGGTGGGTGCTGACTGGCTACTATAGGGCGTGTCCAGGGCCAGTTTGTGGCGGAAGGCCTCTTCTTTGCGGCGGTTGGCGAACCAGTTGTACACCCGCACCTCTGTCACCAGGTTGGAGCCCAAACCGGCCAGCTGAGAGGGAGACACCCCACGCTGTAGACACTCAGCTCTGGCACACACACACACACACACACACACACACACACACACACACACACACACACACGCACACACATATTTTTTAGATTTACAGTACATACATACAACATTATATTTGACAGATTTTATATTTAAGTTGATTTATATTAATGGAGAATAAGATTAAAAGCATTGTTTGCATTAACAGATATTTACAATGTTCCCCACAGTGCCTATGGCCACTTGAAGAAAGACCTGGATGTTTTTTACAGTATGTCATGTTGTCTTTTAGAGAAAGCAAACAAGCCTCTGTCAAACAAGCAAAGTGTGAGACGCTCAAAACCAGTATATTTGACAGATTTGATATTTAAGTTGATTTACTACATATTAATGGAGAATGCATCAATGACAGAAGCTGTCTTCTGTCAAGGAAAATGTACGACACTGAATACCAGACTTCCACTCGATCCCACATCTCACCTGTTGCACTCGTCCACCAGGCCCTCCCTCTCCTCCTTGCTGGGGTTCTTCTGTCGTTCGTAGGCCTGATAGAGGATCTGCTGGGAAGCAGGGCCCCATTTGAACCTGTTCCTTCGCCCTTTCCTGCCCTCCTCTCCCGCCTCCTCCCCTGTCGCCATGCCACGACTCGCATTGGTGAACTCTGCACGGGATTGGTTGAGTTAAACCTTGGAACTCGAGGATAGATTGCACTTTATAAATCCCCAAGGGGGAAATTCATTTGCTACCTGAATTTCATTTTCATCTATCCATTCATACTCATTCAGCATACAGCACACAATCAAAAGTGAGATTCTTATGTACAAGTAACAGACCCCATTGGGACTATAGGACCTTGATCTCTGTCATTTGAGCTAGCAGAGCACAGTGTGAGTTATATTCTGCGCATATTGTTTGTTGGCCTTTAGACTTTCAGTCTCTACAAAGGGTAACTGACCAGTAATGACAACTTTAATTAATTGATGAGACTTCTAATGCTTCTAATGCTTCTAATGACTGATTGTCATTAGAAGCATGGTAAAGAGTCAGTAGATCCACTAGAGAGAGAGATTGAGGGCTTGAGGACAGAGAGAGGAGTTAAAGGAGAATTGCGGTGATTTTTCCACTTGGATCTCGGTTTCTTGAGCTTTTTTCTTGAACAGTTACAGCTACAGTGCTACACTCAGGGGGCATGTTCATGAGCCCCCATGTTCAAGCCCCCGGATTGTAGCACTGAAACTACCTGACAGCTGTGAGGAGTGACACAACTAGGTACTGAACGTGAGAGAGGGAGACAGTTGTGTACTGCAATAGAGAGAAGGAGTGAGTGACACAGTTGTGCACTGGAATAGAGAGAGTGAGAGAGTTATGTACTGCAATAGAGATAGAGTGAGTGAATGAGTGAGACAGTTGTATATTGCAATAGAGTGAGTGAGGGAGGGAAACAGTTGTGTACTGCAATAGAGAGGGGGAGTGAGTGAGTGAGACAGTTGTGGACTGCAATAGAAAAAGTGTGATTGATTGAGTGAGTGAGACAGTTGTGCACCGCAATAAAGAGAGAGAGTGAGACAGTTGTGTAGTGACAAAGAGAGAGGCAGTAGCATGCCAGAAGAGGGAGGTACTCACGCTGATTGATCTCGCACTGCTTCCTGACGTACCAGCTGTATAGTGCGGCGCGCTTCTGGTTCTTCATGGGCGTGCCCTTGTTAAGGTGCTGGGACAGGTGGGACTGGTTCAGGCCTGTGGACTCAACCACCTCCCTCTGGGGAAGGTTGTGCTGCAGCATGTAGCTCTTGACCAGCTTGGCCACTCTCCAGGGGTCCGCTCTAAACACATGCACAAACAGATACATACATGGCTTAGTTATGAATCATGAATGTAAAGACAAGGAAAGACACATTTATTTTCCTCTTGGAGATGAGGGCAAATAATGATTTAATTATATAGTTATTTGTCCTCATATGCACACACTCTCTTGTTCTCTCTCTCTCTCTCTCTCTCTCTCTCTATCACACACACACACACACACACACACACACACACACACATTGCATGTGTCATGCAAACATACTGTGTTAACCCAGGTCCAGCAGAAAGCAAAGCACAATGGCTTTGGTTTATCTTTTGATTCTGACTCTGATAATGAAATTCTTCAATAAACAGTCACATAACATTATCAAAAGTCTGAATTACATACACCTTTCTCTTTGATCAATAAATAAATCATGGTTATTTACAAGTAGGGCCATACAAATTGACAGTATGGGATACAATTTCGACACAGCTGTTTTACTTTTGTCTGAGAATTAAATTGTTCTGTTAAACATGGATAGGAAGGCACAACTAAAACTGTTAATGTCCAAAGTTTTAAGAATTCATATAGTGTTAACAAATAACAGACAGGGTAGTCACAAGGTGTACTAAGCCGTCCTTGCTCTTCAGATCCAAAAAGCAGGCATTTAACAATTCTATCAATGTCTTTGAATTGCACTATTCAGACTATGTTGTAAGAGACAAAACCGAAACCTAAATCTCACAGCAGCGGACATCAACTAACTGTAATTGCTTTTTTAAAAAAATATATATATTTTGATGAATGATGCAGTGTCATAATACTGCTCTCAGTATCACCATTTCATAAGCAATTTCATAGTTCATAGTATGTAAAAACAGGGAAATAGAGGGAGGTTAAAGTAGAGAGAGAGAGAGAAAGAGAGGGAGAGTGTTGAGGTGGCCAATGTTGACACAGAGAGATAAGGGGAATAGACCTAGGGACAAAGTCCAGCTCTGCTTACAGATAATTACACCCATGGACACTTTACAAACAGACACATACACACAGCCACACATACACACACTTTTTAAAACAGCCTCATGCGTTTTCAGGTCAATGCCTCCGTCTGAGCTGTATAACTAATGAAAGAAACACTCCTAGAACTAAGGACCTCACAAAACATCCATTTCCATAATTGATCAAATTACACAAAGCAATTTCTGACCCTTATTAATGTATTATTATTACTATATATTATATATTAACTCATAAAACTGCAGTGAATATGTAAAAAAAATGTCTAAATTAGGGCACAAATGATGCATTTTTTCAGTGCAGATCAAGATGACTCAAAAGAGCTGCTGTGGCAACAATGCTATCTGTCATCCAGTCATATCACCTGTAGTGTACACACGGACACACACATGCACACGCTCTGTGTGCCACTCTGTTAATTTTAACCAGTGGAGGTAGCTGATTTATTAGATAGAAAAAGGCCCGAGAATAATGAATAGGGTGGGTAATTAGTAACTAGAAAAAGGAGGAACCTCTCCTCCATATGAACCCCCAACGCCACATAAGAGAACACAGACACAGTACTGGAGAGCTTCAAGAAGTCGACCAGGGTGAGTAAAATTGAGAAATTGAGGAGGAAGAAGAGATCGAGAAGAAAAATGTAAGGTTTATCAGGTAAAAGATACAGCTGCTTCAGTTAGGTGGAGAGTTGAGACTGTTGGGAGTATTAAGAACAGAAATGACTTTTGATTTCATTAGTCAGAGATGCTGAGAATAGTAAATAACAGATGTAATGATTTCATGTAAAAACTAAGCAAAAGAGATTAAAATGTAGCTGATTAAATGCAGACAATAAAGCTTGTTTCATGCTTAAAAAACACTGCTTTATCTGTTATCTTTGGGTCTCCTATGTCTATGGATGCTCCTCTTTGTGTGTATGTGTTTTTGTCTATCTTTGTGTGGACAATGCAGTCGTCATTTTATCCTTTCGCGCTTAAACGTATGGGAGACTTACTGCAGCAGCTGGTCCACTTCGGCGCGCTGCCTCGCTGCTTCCTCGGGCGGCAGCCGCTCCAGCTCGCGGTAGATGGGAGGGAACTCCTCTCCCTCCTCGGAGCTCTCGCCGTCTCCCTTCTCCGCCTTGTCCACGCCACTGCCGCCGGTTGCCGTGCCTCCAGCTCCGGATCCGGCTCCCGAGGGTGACCTCTCCTGCTCAAGCTCGCTCAGGGCCTGGATCAGTACCTCTCGGGAGAGGCCGGACCCGAGCAGGGACCAGATCAGCTGCTCCTGGAGGGCCGAGAGACGTCCGCCGCCACCACCACCACCACCTCCGCTCTGTCCACCTTCTCTCCTGGCCTCTGCTCCCTCCATTACTTCCTCGGTGTGTCAATGTCTGCCGCGATTACTTACTTACTTTCGAAGTGGAGCTGCTCTTTCTCTGAAGTGGTAAATATGGAAACAACACAGTTGTGGGAATGGGACCTTTGTCTGGTTGTGCTCTGTGACACACACACATACACACACACACACACGTACACAGACACACATACACATGGATGTTGTTACATGCATGCACCCCAGCACACTTTTCACGGACACTCAGACCAACATGCGCTTGGATCTTTCTGCCCTTTTCACCCTGCTTCGACAGTTCAGAGGTCACAGATAAGTGCGCACACATACACACACACACACACTCACACACACAGACACAGATGTACACAATCGAGAGATGAGTAAATAGCTTGATTACAAACACACACACACAGTCCCAAGCTGAAACTCACCTGCGTTCCTGTGTTGCACGGTTTAACTCCGTACATGGGCTCTCAGCTCTGGGGCTAACATGCCTCTATTTTCTGTTAAGCTTTCTATCCTGGTTCTCCTGCTACTGTTCCTGCCCGGTCTACTTCAGTAAACACACCTGCTATTTCGCCGTTCGAGGATATGTTTTTTTTTTTTTTTTACCTTGTTTCCCTTTCACCCCCTCCTCTTGACACACACACGCTCACTCACACACATACACACACACACACACACACACACACACTCTCTCTCTCTCTCTCTCTCCCTCTCACATTTTGAACTTTGCCCCCTTCTGCCGCTATTCCTCAATCTGGACAAAGTCCAGTGTAGCTCAATTCTTTTAAAGGAAATAAACACATGGACTTGTTCTGTGCACATCCTATTCTCTCTCTCTCTCTCTTCCTCTCTTTCTCTCTCCTCAAAGAAATGCAAATAAAAAAACGAAATAAATCGAAATAAATCTTTAGAATGGGTCCTACCACTTGTACTTTCAGAAAAGTTACTTTTGATAGCCTGGCCCCAGACTGGTCGTACTTACACTACTGAAACTGAAAGGTCACTTGATCAAATGTGATTTTAAATACAAGATTATATCACTGTCAAAAAAGGTAAGGATATCAAGATTGTGTTGTCTGTGTCTTATATTTTGATAAAAAAAGAGAGAATTGCATCATGAATATTATGTGTTGAGACTACCAAATCTAATCAGTGTGTACTGGCAAATGACAAGTATACTCACATCTACTGTAATTTCCTGTATATTAGCCGCATTGTGTATAAGCCACAGAGTTTTATGCAAGTTAAAATAAGCAAAACCATATTAAAACCATGCTAACTGCCCCTGTGTATTAACCTCATAGCTGAAGAAATTTAGCTAAATCAATGTATAAGCCACAGCTAATAGTCGGGAGATTACGGGAGATTTTAAATTTAGAATATGCCAATGTGCAGTTATATCTAATAGACGAGTATATAGTGACAATTGTACATACACTGCATGATAGCTGAAATTTGACTAAAGCTCAAAAATCACATCTGGTACCACACGCTGCTGGTACAGTTCATGTTTATTCAACTCAGGCAGGTTAGCTGATGGCAATATTGACACTTGGGACGGTAAATACAAATACATGACATAAGGAAGGAGGATATCACACAATACAAGCAGGATGCAAAATGGCTACATCACAAATAGTGTCACAAAATAGATTTCTGCTTGAAATTATTGTAACAAAGCATACTGAAGAATTCTTCAGCAGGAAAGTGGTAGTAATTAACATTATTTCATTAAAATGTGGTTTTTAAATGTTATAATTTTAAATATAGTTTAAATACAGTTATATCTACTGTACTAGCAACATTATTACACCAGCTTAATCGACCAATGACAGTGCTCTCAGTCACATGATTTACAAAAAGTGGGCACATTAAAATACTGGTTTGCACAGACACACCACAGTGAGTCATACAACATTTCTGTGAAGAAGAAGCGAGCGACTCAGAAAAGCCTTGAAACGGAACACTTTTCAGACAAAACATGTGAGTACAGTTCGGATAGCCTACCGACATTTTCTTACAGGATACAAAATCCTTCCATTTATAAAATCTCTGCTTAGTTGCGACCTGTAAATTCTCCCATATCATCAAGTGAGAAACCCTTATTAACACTGGTGCATGTGGAACTGAGATGAAACACGTAAACAACATTCCAGTGAAGTTGTGTGGTGCATATCTGCATGTAGGATGCATATTTCAATTTCTTCTTAGCCAAATACCTGGACATTTTCAAAATATACTATTTTATCATATATTCTTTCATTTTTTCAAGATTTGTGTGTCCTTCAGTACTTCCACTGCTTTCTGCTAAAAACATTGACCTTACCAGGCCTACAGTCTACAGTATGTACACAGAAAGTTTGTTGTACTTACAGGGCACTTAGAGATGTGTGAAAATATATCAAATGTGGTGTTATTGCTTTACTGTAACAACTGCATATAAATGACTCACCTGAGGATACACCAGTATGCATCAAAGAAATTGGAGCTTCTAGGGCTATAACAGTCAATATGCAGAACATGTGTTTCTGACTAACCACCTACATACAGTATGTTGTTCAACTATTCTAATGTTCAACTGATAACCAAGTCTAAGGGGGTAAAAAAACGGTATTGTATTATGTGTTCATGCAGTTTTGCAGTCGGATAGAAACAGTGTTTTATAAGTCAGTGAGTCAGTAACAGAGGCATGCAAACTTGTCTTCATGTGACTTCATGACTATGCTATGACTCATTATGATACTGTATGTGTCACACCATTATCAAAACAAAGCCACACCCAAATAAAGAAAAAACTAAAATTGGAGGGAAATGAGGACAAGAAGAACATAGCGCCCCCCCCCCCCCCCCCCCCCCACACACACACACCCATATGCACTATACTGTAGGCGAAGGAACTGACAATTTTACTGCATTCTTTACATTAGCGATCATTTGCATGTGACAAGTAAACATCCTTGTATCCTTGTAAACATTTAACAAGCAGAACCCTTTGTCTTCTCAGCGTCTCACAACTGAGTGTGCAAGAACAGGACAGTGTCAGATGCTCAGTATGCACAGGAACCTGAAGGACCCAGTCTCCACCCTCTGTGGACACAGCTACTGCAGGCAGTGCAAGATGCAATCTAAACATGCAGAAGGACACTATGGTTGTCCAACTTGTAAGAAAAGATGGAAGACACAGCCTAAAATAAACACAGACTCACCCATATCAAAACAACCCCAACTAGCAAACTCTAGCTCAGCATGTGAGCAGCTCTCGTGTGATTTCTGCCCAGTGAAAAAGCTCAGAGCTGTTAAGTTCTGTCTGATGTGCACTGCTCTGTATTGCGAGACCCACGCCATCCAGCACTACACTGTCCCAGCGCTGCAACGACATAGACTGGTGGAGCCAATGGACCACCTGGAGCAGATGATCTGCCAAGACCACCAGAGAGCGCTAGAGATGTTCTGTAGGACTGACCAGATCTCCATATGTAGCTTGTGTGCGGTGCTGAAACACCAGCATCATGACATCATGATTGAGAATCCCAAACAGGTATAAGTCCAAACGTCATACAAGTTAAACAAAGGAAGGGGTTACTGAGTGCTCTAATTGTCTTATGTCCAGGTAAGGGGTGCACTTGGAGTTATTCCATTAAGGCAGCTTCCATAAAATATTCATACCGAAGGCACTCTCATGAGTCAAAGGATGTATCGTTTAAAAACCCTATATTGAGCCCATAGTAAAAAACACCAATCATATACAGTGAGGAGCACATGTATTTGATACCCTGCTAAAACAGGAATATAAAATCATCATTTGACAATTGATCTTAATGCCTTAACTCAAAAAATTAGTACAAATCAAACCGCCAAGGACACCAATTTTCTTTGTGATTGAAGAATGTATCGTAAATAGATAAATGTTTTCCTTAAATGCTAGGGGAAGGAAGTATTTGACCCCCTATGTAACCCTATGGGAATTTAACACATAGGGTTAACATAGGGGCAGGCAGATTTTTATTTTTAAAGGCCAGCTATTTCATGGATCTAGGATATTATGCATCCCGATAAATTTCCCTTGGCCTTTGAAATTAAAATAGCCCCACATCATCACATACCCTTCACCATAGCTAGAGATTGGCATGGTGCTTTTTCCAGTAGGCCTATTAGCCTGTTTGATTTGCATTGAGCTCAATGAGCATCAAACAGGCTAATAGGCCTACTGGAAAAAGCACCATGCCAATCTCTAGCTATGGTAAAGGGTATGTAATGATGTGGGGCTATCTTAATTCCAACGGCCAAGGGAACTTTATCAGGATGCATAATATCCTGAATCCATAAAATAGCTGGCCTTAAAAAATAAAAATCTGCCCGCCCCTATGTTAACCCTATGTGTTGAATTCCCATAGGGTTACATTGGGGGTCAAATACTTACTTCCCCCTAGCATTTAGGAAGAACATTTATTTATTTACGAAACATTCTTCCATCACAAAGAAAATTGGCGTACTTAGCGGTTTTATTTTTACTCAATTTTTGAATTAAGACATTAAGATCAATTGTCAAATGACGATTTTATATTCCTCTTTTTAGGCAACTTTAGCATGGTATCAAATACATTTTCTCCTCACTGTACAAGTATTTGGATGAATTTTTGTAATACTTTGATTGTGTAATTTCAGATCCATTTGGGTGATGTACAGAGGCAAATTGACTAAATTTGTGTCACTGTCCAAATACATATGGACCTAATTGTGAATACTGTAGCTGTATCTGAAATTCTATATTTTAATAATACAGTATACTTGCATAAGCCCGACGAGGCTTGTTTTTATTTAGTCTTATTGAAATCTTTTTGGATTTTCTTTTCACCACCAAAAAGTCAAACGGTCCATGGCCAGGTGTATCCACGGCGTTGTGCAGAAAAGCCTCTAGAGTGGACACAGCGGTGGAGAACCGTGAGCTGAGGATGGAAAATAGACTGCATCGGGAGATCATCATGCAACTGAGGAAAGTAAAAGCCAGCCAAAAAAACAAAGAGGCAATGCGTGAGAAAAAACACGCAGAGGAGACACGGCAGATGGAAGAGCACATGTCCACACTGGAGACAGGAAATGCAAAGCTAAAGAAACACAACAACAAACTGAGGAGAAAAATGTCCAAGCTTAAAAAACACATTCATTTGAAAAAAGACGAGAGACCCCTGGTGGCTATAATCAAACACCAACGCAGACATGCTTTTCCTGGTGAGACTCATTTGTTCTTACAAAGACATTTCGGTAACACTTTACATTACAGATCAGTAATAAGTGGGTAATGTTATGGTAATATATGCAATTTCATGGTAATAATATTTTTAAACCACATATTACAAATACTTAATGTGTAATTTCTAGACAATTACTGTGTAATTACCATACAACAACAATGCAAATAACTTGGGTAAAATAAAATGGTAATAATTGCAGTAAATATGTACTTACCAAAGTAATAAATATTTAGGATTTATTTTATTGTGACATAATATTTCTGTAATTATACCAACATGATGGTGCTATATGAAGGACTAAATTACAAAGTAACTTTTAAGTGTTATGGCACAATAACACAATGGTCAAAGTTTTTGTGGTAGTTAGTTTGATGGTAAAATGTGACCTGTTATCAGTTATTATGATGAAATAAGTAAGGTAATTTCACAATAACTATATGGTATCAGGGCTGTAAAATACTGTTTTGTCTTTTCGAAAGGATTTCAACAACTCCCCACCGTACAGAAAACCTTTCGAAAAGACAAAACAGTATTTTACAGCCCTGATACCATATAGTTATTGTGAAATTACCTCATTTAATTCATCATAACAATAGATAACAGGTCACCTATTATGTCACAATAAGTAAATCCTAAAGACGTATTGCTTCGGTAAGTACATATTTACAGCAGTTATTACCATTTTATTTTACCCTTAAACCCAAGTTATTTGCATTGTTGTTGTATAATAATTGCACAGTAATTGCCTAGAAATTACACATTAATTATTTGTAATATGTGGTTTAAAAATATTATTACCATTAAATTGCATACATATTACCATAACATTACCCACTTATTACCGATCTCTAATGTAAAGTGTTACCGATATTTCCTTCTCCTGTTTGAAGCTTGTGCATCATTTTATGATTTGACATAATAAAATGATCTGTAAATGTATGACCTCCGCCTGGAGGTTATGTTTTTGGTGTGGTTTGTCTGTCTGTCTGTATCCAGGATTACACGAAACGAAAAGCTTGTATTCCAAACTTTCCTTGGTGGAAAAGTGTAGCGTGGTCCAAGGACAAATCTTTACCATTTTGAAACCGATCTGACACATGAGTCAACTGTAGCGATTTAGTTTTGCAGTTTTGCTACTGCTGCACCATATGCCATTCATATTTGCCCTCTAGTGTTCAAACCAAGGAAGTGCAGTTCTTTGTGGATGGCTTACCCCAAAAGAGTGCCTTTGGAGTTCATGAAATAGAAATTCTATAAAATGTAATGAATGAATTAATGCAACACTGTATTCATCTTTTTCAAATCAAACTGATTGCGTAAAAGTGATGTTCCTGTCATACAGTGTTTATGAACATACATAGAAAAAAATATATACACTGATCTTGACTAAACCTTCATAGACCAGAGCCATTTGGTCTCAGTCGAGGACTGTGCTTGAGTTTAAACATCTGTTGAAACTTGCTTGCATTGTAACTTTTTAAGATGTTATATAATTTCTAAGAAAACAAAGCACAACATCCTGTACAATTCATTTCTTTGTGTGTACTGTTCTCAGCTAGGGTGACTTTGGACTTCTACACAGCCCACAGACGACTAATTCTGTCTGACGATAAGAGGAATGTGAAGCTATCTGGGTGTGCTCGGAGATCCCATAACCAACAGCATGGACTAGGTGGGCAGCCCTTCGTGCTGGGCAGAAAAGGCTTCACCTCTGGACGTCGTTTTTGGCAAGTGGGTGTGAATAACCGGTGGACAATTGGAGTCACAAGAGCCTCCGCTCAGAGGACGGAGAGTGTCAGCTTCTATCCTCATCATGGCTACTGGTGCCTGAGTTGCTGGATGCAATTTTTGGCGCTCACATCCCCCATACACCGTCTCCCTAAGGATTCAGTGCCCAGAGAACTGGGCATTTGTCTGGATGTGGATGAGAAGTGGGTGTCATTCTATAATGCTGAATCAAAGGCTCACATTTATACCTTCACTAACATGGATTTCAGAGAAGGTGAAGAGATCTACCCTGTGTTCTGCACACAGGACGAAGAAGAGCAAGAGATTAAAATAAGAAGACAACCCATTCTACCCTGTCCAATATTTGTTTCAGATCAAAAGATGGTCCAAACTGGCGAAGCTGGGAACAAATTTGTACAAACAGGCATTCAAACACTAGCCACACAGAAATCCACTATATGAACTACATGTGTTATAGTTGCACTGTACAGGGATTTCACTGAATCCAGTACTTCCCTTGAACTTGGCCACTAACTTCATCTATTTTATATGACACAGTATGCAGGAAATAAGTAGCAAATAAGGTCTGTCATTAGTATCCATATACATAATATTGTTTAAGAGAAGTCATATTAGTGGAATGAGCAATTAGTGGCTTGTATTGTTAATGGCATGTATTGAGAATGAGTTTTGGTAGTTGAAAAAAGGTAGCCTAACTAATAACCTGCAAAATATGCTTGATATGTCTTGGGAACAACTGTCTGCATTTCTATTATGATACATTTCAGCAAATTAGGTCTCTAGCTGATGGCCTAGCTAACATGTTTAATAGCTATTTTAAATGTAGAATTGTACGAATTGATATGTTCTCTACTTTTGAGATGCAGCTTTTTCAGATTAAAGGAACCCTATGTAAGAAATGTATTTAAATTATTCATAAAATGGCCCTGAATGTCACTAGACATTAAGAACTCATGCTCATTTCAAATACTTATATCACTGCCAAGTCCGGCCAAGATATTGTCATTTAAAAGTTGCAGCCCTAAACTGTGTTTTGATCTGATGCGCCACCCTAGACTTATCTACTAATCACAAAGTCAGTAGTGTTTTGGCATCCGGGTTGCTAGCTCTCCTAGTTACCACAGCTAAATAAACGTGTCAGATAAACAATGTCTAACGTTGTGAAACCTAAAATACCTCGTTATGAATCTGAAATAGGCCTACATCCGAAAGAAAACAAGGACTTGTAGAGGCGATTGAGAAGGCTGAAAACGGAGAAGAATTTGAAGACAGACGTCAATGTTGTTAATTTGTTCTTGGACAGCTAAGATTCATCAGTTTGGCTAACTTACTTGTAATGTAAATGGACATTTCAAATATTCATGACAGTCTAACAGTATGCATGATCTAATAAGTTATGCATGATCATGCAAAGTAACGTTATGTTAGCGCATCTGGGGGAGGTGGGTCATCAAATAAAAAAGGTAGGCTAAGGAATTGTTTGGGAAAACAACATTAACACTTGCCATTGACAGCTGTAGCAGCCTAGCCTGGATGCCAGACCGAAGTTTAGCCCCGCCTACATCCTTTTTCTGCAGGGAACTTCGGTCTGGCACTGCTCCGTTCAGCTGCTACTATTCGAGATACAGATCTGTTCGGACCAATCACATTGTCAGGGCGGGCTTTACGTGATGATTGACAGATGAACAGCAGTGACGTTCACGGCTGCATGCGTCCTCGCTCGACGAGTTGGGTGAGACCATGTTGGCTTAGGTTGATTTTGATTGCAACAGAAACGCTATGGCTATGAATGCATAATTTGTTCATGCAGTTTGGCTTTTCGTTTATCTTAGCTATTGAAACTATTGAGGTTTTTATCACGGATTCACACAACTATTTCTGAACACTTAGACCAACGTGGATATGTGGGAAAAATTCAGTTTCACTTTCACCAAGTTAAAACACCATGTTTGGGTGATGTTGTTCCCGTTTGTTATGTTTGCTCGTTGGGTTAACAACACACTTCCCCAGTTGTTCATTGCATACAGTTTTAAGGAATTATTTTTAAAAACGAAGGAGGATGTTTTCCCTACCCTGCTACATATTTCGTTGTCTTTGATTTTGCTATCGGTGTTGTACAAGATAGATACTGACAGCCAATAACTTATTCTGTTTGGTTTGGTCTATCCAATGAGTACATCCCCCCGCCCTGTATCGGTTGAATCACGTCCCATAATCGCAGCTGAATGGAGCAGTTTCAGACTCATATTCTGACAAGAATTGAGTATGACGTCGTCAGGCTAGTAGCAGCCTACATTCCTGCTGGATCCTGCAGCTAGCTGCACCGCGACTCAGAGGGGAGGGGGAGGCGATACACCGCTCTACAGTATTTTGAAAGTAATTGCAGCACTAGTTTTGGCTAAAATCTTACATACTGTTCCTTTAATGTTCCTGTCCCTGTCCTTTGTGCACCAGTGTACAGGTCTTCTAAAATGAATAGTGCTATCATTCAAGAGTTTTCTAAGCTTTTGGCTACAGGTTCTGATATGTTAACATTCATATTAGCTGCCCAGTAAAACTTATGGTTAATGACTTTTTTTATGCCAACTGGACTCTTTTCATTTTATCCAATCTGTTTTGCTTGACTGACCAGTTTTATCGTATCAAACTCAGTATCATGAGTTTGTGTGAGCACTGTCTCACCTTTGATGTACAGCATAGCTTAGCTGCAGCTCAACACCACCACAGCTACCTTTCCTTTCTTCTAAATATTGATGCACAAAAGGCCCTTTTATCTGTGTATCTCTGCATCGTTTGGTTCTACCGGCCACCGGTCAACTGCTGCACTTAGTTACCCAGGACTTACTTTCGGAAATGTTGATGCACAGTGGAACGCAGCTGAAATGACCGTCTTTTCTGCAGACCACTCTAAAACGTTGGTGTGAGGAAAGGCGCTGAATAAATGGCATCCTTGGCCCAGGCTCGTTGGTCTAGGGGTATGATTCTCGCTTCGGGTGCGAGAGGTCCCGGGTTCAACTCCCGGACGAGCCCTTCTTTCACAAAGAAATGCCAGACTTTACAGAAAAAAATCCACTCTAACGAAATAAACGACAACCACTCTCTGTTGTTAGCCATTGCAGGAAAAGAGCCCATTTTGGAAAACTTTTTTGACTTACTCAGGAATGCAAGGGGTCGACACAAAATAAAACCCATTGCAGCACTCAGCGGCTCGTTGGTCTAGGGGTATGATTCTCGCTTTGGGTGCGAGAGGTCCCGGCTTCAAATCCCGGACAAGCCCGTAAGCTAGACAGGTAAACTCCTTTGAAATGTGTCCTTTTTCAAGTCCCGTCAGTGGTGGAGAAAATTGCACGTTTTTTTTTTTTTTTCAGCTGAAGTCACACTCTGTCGGGTCTCGTTGGTCTAGGGGTATGATTCTCGCTTAGAGTGCGAGAGGTCCCGGGTTCAAATCCCGGATGAGCCCGTCGCCAAGCAATGTTTTGTCAGTATCCTTTCAGCTAAATATTGATGCACAAAATGCTCGACATAAGCATTTGAGCAAGCTGGCTCGTTGGTCTAGGGGTATGATTCTCGCTTCGGGTGCGAGAGGTCCCGGGTTCAACTCCCGGACGAGCCCTTCTTTCACAAAGAAATGCCAGACTTTACAGAAAAAAATCCACTCTAACGAAATAAACGACGACCACCCTCTGTTGTTAGCCATTGCAGGAAAAGAGCCCATTCTGGAAAACTTTTTTGACTTACTCAGGAATGCAAGGGGTCCACACAAAATAAAACCCATTGCAGCACTCAGCGGCTCGTTGGTCTAGGGGTATGATTCTCGCTTTGGGTGCGAGACGTCCCGGGTTCAAATCCCGGACGAGCCCGTTTGTGCTTTCTCCCCAATTTATTGTGGGCCTCACCGCCAAACGCTTGTGTCCTGTAGAGAATTAGCCTCGGTTGGATGTTCCTTTTCATCACACAAAACTGTTCAATTGCGGCTCGTTGGTCTAGGGGTATGATTCTCGCTTTGGGTGCGAGAGGTCCCGGGTTCAAATCCCGGACGAGCCCGTAAGCTAGAGAGGTAAACTCTTTTGAAATGTGTCCTTTTTCATGTCCCGTCAGTGGTGGAGAAAATTGCACGGTTTTTTTTTTTCAGCTGAAGTCCCACTCTGACGGGGCTCGTTGGTCTAGGGGTATGATTCTCGCTTAGGGTGCGAGAGGTCCCGGGTTCAAATCCCGGACGAGCCCTTTATTCTGTGAAACTCTGCATCGTTTGGTTCTACCGGCCACCGGTCAACTGCTGCACTTAGTTACCCAGGACTTACTTTCGGAAATGTTGATGCACAGTGGAACGCAGCTGAAATGACCGTCTTTTCTGCAGACCACTCTAAAACGTTGGTGTGAGGAAAGGCGCTGAATAAATGGCATCCTTAGCCCAGGCTCGTTGGTCTAGGGCAGGGGTCGGCAACCCAAAATGTTCAAAGAGCCATTTTGGACCAAAAAAACAAAAAACAAATCTGTCTGGAGCCGCAAAAAATGAAAAGCCTTATGTAAGCCTTATATGAAGGTAACACAGGCTGTAAGTGTATATTATCTATAATAGCCTACTATCAAAATGACTAAGTAGGCTACAACGAGGCTACATAAAGAACTTTCATGATTAAATGTTTTTTCCCTACAGCGCATCTCGGAGAGAATGACACACCACGTGACTACTCCGCTGGTGCTTTAAGTTCAACTTCGTGTAATCACCGTCCGTGAACCGTTGTTTTCCACGTTTTAATATCTCTCAGGTTGCAACAAAATTTCTCCAGAAGTAGGCTACTGCAATCGCACTTTTTCTCTCAGTCCCAACTGGGTAGTCGGCTGCAAATGTAGCATGCCTTCCCTGAAAATGTCTTTCTAAATGTCTCTCTTTTTGTTGTTCGCCAACTTCTCATTACAAAGCAAGCAAACATGCAGGCAATCCTTCCGCAATGGAAATGAAAGCAAATGATTCGGTCCATTCTGCCTTAAATTCTCTGATCTCATCGGCTATCTTTCTCTTTTTCCCTTTGGGATCCATGCCATGGCCATGCTGACACCCGCCGGTTTGTTTACAACCACAGCCACCTGCATGGCACGGCGCCGCCCTGAAACGTGTGTCGCAGGCTTTCAAATCTTCGTTGACAGAAATGTTGAACTTTAATATTTATTATGCACATTTTTACAACATTGGAAAACGTTAAGAATGTTTGTCCTCATACAGAAACCATATTAAAACAAACAAACAAAAATCCCCCCATTCACTTTCATACATTTTTGAAGACGCTCAGGGAGCCACCAGGGTTGCGCTAAAGAGCCGCATGCGGCTCCAGAGCCGCAGGTTGCCGACTCCTGGTCTAGGGGTATGATTCTCGCTTCGGGTGCGAGAGGTCCCGGGTTCAACTCCCGGACGAGCCCTTCTTTCACAAAGAATTGCCAGACTTTACAGAAAAAAATCCACTCTAACGAAATAAACGACGACCACCCTCTGTTGTTAGCCATTGCAGGAAAAGAGCCCATTCTGGAAAACTTTTTTGACTTACTCAGGAATGCAAGGGGTCCACACAAAATAAAACCCATTGCAGCACTCAGCGGCTCGTTGGTCTAGGGGTATGATTCTCGCTTTGGGTGCGAGAGGTCCCGGGTTCAAATCCCGGACGAGCCCGTTTGTGCTTTCTCCCCAATTTATTTTGGGCCTCACCGCCAAACGCTTGTGTCCTGTAGAGAATTAGCCTCGGTTGGATGTTCCTTTTCACCCCACAAAACTGTTCAATTGCGGCTCGTTGGTCTAGGGGTATGATTCTCGCTTTGGGTGCGAGAGGTCCCGGGTTCAAATCCCGGACGAGCCCGTAAGCTAGACAGGTAAACTCTTTTGAAATGTGTCCTTTTTCAAGTCCCGTCAGTGGTGGAGAAAATTGCACGGTTTTTTTTTTCAGCTGAAGTCACACTCTGTCGGGGCTCGTTGGTCTAGGGGTATGATTCTCGCTTAGGGTGCGAGAGGTCCCGGGTTCAAATCCCGGACGAGCCCGTCGCCAAACAAGCTTTTGTCAGTATCATGAGATTGTGTGAGCACTGTCTCACCTTTGATGTACAGCATAGCTTAGCTGCAGCTCAACACCACCACAGCTACCTTTCCTTTCAGCTAAATATTGATGCAAAAGATGCTCGACATAAGCATTTGAGCAAGCTGGCTCGTTGGTCTAGGGTTATGATTCTCGCTTAGGGTGCGAGAGGTCCCGGGTTCAAATCCCGGACGAGCCCTTTATTCTGTGAAACTCTGCATCGTTTGGTTCTACCGGCCACCGGTCAACTGCTGCACTTAGTTACCCAGGACTTACTTTCGGAAATGTTGATGCACAGTGGAACGCAGCTGAAATGACCGTCTTTTCTGCAGACCACTCTAAAACGTTGGTGTGAGGAAAGGCGCTGAATAAATGGCATCCTTGGCCCAGGCTCGTTGGTCTAGGGGTATGATTCTCGCTTCGGGTGCGAGAGGTCCCTGGTTCAACTCCCGGACGAGCCCTTCTTTCACAAAGAAATGCCAGACTTTACAGAAAAAAATCCACTCTAACGAAATAAACGACGACCACCCTCTGTTGTTAGCCATTGCAGGAAAAGAGCCCATTCTGGAAAACTTTTTTGACTTACTCAGGAATGCAAGGGGTCCACACAAAATAAAACCCATTGCAGCACTCAGCGGCTCGTTGGTCTAGGGGTATGATTCTCGCTTTGGGTGCGAGAGGTCCCGGGTTCAAATCCCGGACGAGCCCGTTTGTGCTTTCTCCCCAATTTATTGTGGGCCTCACCGCCAAACGCTTGTGTCCTGTAGAGAATTAGCCTCGGTTGGATGTTCCTTTTCACCCCACAAAACTGTTCAATTGCGGCTCGTTGGTCTAGGGGTATGATTCTCGCTTTGGGTGTGAGAGGTCCCGGGTTCAAATCCCGGACGAGCCCGTAAGCTAGACAGGTAAACTCTTTTGAAATGTGTCCTTTTTCAAGTCCCGTCAGTGGTGGAGAAAATTGCACGTTTTTTTTTTTCAGCTGAAGTCACACTCTGTCGGGGCTCGTTGGTCTAGGGGCATGATTCTCGCTTAGGGTGCGAGAGGTCCCGGGTTCAAATCCCGGACGAGCCCGTCGCCAAGCAAGCTTTTGTCAGTATCATGAGATTGTGTGAGCACTGTCTCACCTTTGATGTACAGCATAGCTTAGCTGCAGCTCAACACCACCACAGCTACCTTTCCTTTCAGCTAAATATTGATGCACAAGATGCTCGACATAAGCATTTGAGCAAGCTGGCTCGTTGGTCTAGGGGTATGATTCTCGCTTAGGGTGCGAGAGGTCCCGGGTTCAAATCCCGGACGAGCCCTTTATTCTGTGAAACTCTGCATCGTTTGGTTCTACCGGCCACCGGTCAACTGCTGCACTTAGTTACCCAGGACTTACTTTCGGAAATGTTGATGCACAGTGGAACGCAGCTGAAATGACCGTCTTTTCTGCAGACCACTCTAAAACGTTGGTGTGAGGAAAGGCGCTGAATAAATGGCATCCTTGGCCCAGGCTCGTTGGTCTAGGGGTATGATTCTCGCTTCGGGTGCGAGAGGTCCCGGGTTCAACTCCCGGACGAGCCCTTCTTTCACAAAGAAATGCCAGACTTTACAGAAAAAAATCCACTCTAACGAAATAAACGACGACCACCCTCTGTTGTTAGCCATTGCAGGAAAAGAGCCCATTCTGGAAAACTTTTTTGACTTACTCAGGAATGCAAGGGGTCCACACAAAATAAAACCCATTGCAGCACTCAGCGGCTCGTTGGTCTAGGGGTATGATTCTCGCTTTGGGTGCGAGAGGTCCCGGGTTCAAATCCCGGACGAGCCCGTTTGTGCTTTCTCCCCAATTTATTGTGGGCCTCACCGCCAAACGCTTGTCTCCTGTAGAGAATTAGCCTCGGTTGGATGTTCCTTTTCACCCCACAAAACTGTTAAATTGCGGCTCGTTAGTCTAGGGGTATGATTCTCGCTTTGGGTGCGAGAGGTCCCGGGTTCAAATCCCGGACGAGCCCGTAAGCTAGACAGGTAAACTCTTTTGAAATGTGTCCTTTTTCAAGTCCCGTCAGTGGTGGAGAAAATTGCACGGTTTTTTTTTTCAGCTGAAGTCACACTCTGTCGGGGCTCGTTGGTCTAGGGGTATGATTCTCGCTTAGGGTGCGAGAGGTCCCGGGTTCAAATCCCGGACGAGCCCGTCGCCAAGCAAGCTTTTGTCAGTATCATGAGATTGTGTGAGCACTGTCTCACCTTTGACGTACAGCATAGCTTAGCTGCAGCTCAACACCACCACAGCTACCTTTCCTTTCAGCTAAATGTTGATGCACAAGATGCTCGACATAAGCATTTGAGTAAGCTGGCTCGTTGGTCTAGGGGTATGATTCTCGCTTAGGGTGCGAGAGGTCCCGGGTTCAAATCCCGGACGAGCCCGTCGCCAAACAAGCTTTTGTCAGTATCATGAGATTGTGTGAGCACTGTCTCACCTTTGATGTACAGCATAGCTTAGCTGCAGCTCAACACCACCACAGCTACCTTTCCTTTCAGCTAAATATTGATGCAAAAGATGCTCGACATAAGCATTTGAGCAAGCTGGCTCGTTGGTCTAGGGTTATGATTCTCGCTTAGGGTGCGAGAGGTCCCGGGTTCAAATCCCGGACGAGCCCTTTATTCTGTGAAACTCTGCATCGTTTGGTTCTACCGGCCACCGGTCAACTGCTGCACTTAGTTACCCAGGACTTACTTTCGGAAATGTTGATGCACAGTGGAACGCAGCTGAAATGACCGTCTTTTCTGCAGACCACTCTAAAACGTTGGTGTGAGGAAAGGCGCTGAATAAATGGCATCCTTGGCCCAGGCTCGTTGGTCTAGGGGTATGATTCTCGCTTCGGGTGCGAGAGGTCCCTGGTTCAACTCCCGGACGAGCCCTTCTTTCACAAAGAAATGCCAGACTTTACAGAAAAAAATCCACTCTAACGAAATAAACGACGACCACCCTCTGTTGTTAGCCATTGCAGGAAAAGAGCCCATTCTGGAAAACTTTTTTGACTTACTCAGGAATGCAAGGGGTCCACACAAAATAAAACCCATTGCAGCACTCAGCGGCTCGTTGGTCTAGGGGTATGATTCTCGCTTTGGGTGCGAGAGGTCCCGGGTTCAAATCCCGGACGAGCCCGTTTGTGCTTTCTCCCCAATTTATTGTGGGCCTCACCGCCAAACGCTTGTGTCCTGTAGAGAATTAGCCTCGGTTGGATGTTCCTTTTCACCCCACAAAACTGTTCAATTGCGGCTCGTTGGTCTAGGGGTATGATTCTCGCTTTGGGTGTGAGAGGTCCCGGGTTCAAATCCCGGACGAGCCCGTAAGCTAGACAGGTAAACTCTTTTGAAATGTGTCCTTTTTCAAGTCCCGTCAGTGGTGGAGAAAATTGCACGTTTTTTTTTTTCAGCTGAAGTCACACTCTGTCGGGGCTCGTTGGTCTAGGGGCATGATTCTCGCTTAGGGTGCGAGAGGTCCCGGGTTCAAATCCCGGACGAGCCCGTCGCCAAGCAAGCTTTTGTCAGTATCATGAGATTGTGTGAGCACTGTCTCACCTTTGATGTACAGCATAGCTTAGCTGCAGCTCAACACCACCACAGCTACCTTTCCTTTCAGCTAAATATTGATGCACAAGATGCTCGACATAAGCATTTGAGCAAGCTGGCTCGTTGGTCTAGGGGTATGATTCTCGCTTAGGGTGCGAGAGGTCCCGGGTTCAAATCCCGGACGAGCCCTTTATTCTGTGAAACTCTGCATCGTTTGGTTCTACCGGCCACCGGTCAACTGCTGCACTTAGTTACCCAGGACTTACTTTCGGAAATGTTGATGCACAGTGGAACGCAGCTGAAATGACCGTCTTTTCTGCAGACCACTCTAAAACGTTGGTGTGAGGAAAGGCGCTGAATAAATGGCATCCTTGGCCCAGGCTCGTTGGTCTAGGGGTATGATTCTCGCTTCGGGTGCGAGAGGTCCCGGGTTCAACTCCCGGACGAGCCCTTCTTTCACAAAGAAATGCCAGACTTTACAGAAAAAAATCCACTCTAACGAAATAAACGACGACCACCCTCTGTTGTTAGCCATTGCAGGAAAAGAGCCCATTCTGGAAAACTTTTTTGACTTACTCAGGAATGCAAGGGGTCCACACAAAATAAAACCCATTGCAGCACTCAGCGGCTCGTTGGTCTAGGGGTATGATTCTCGCTTTGGGTGCGAGAGGTCCCGGGTTCAAATCCCGGACGAGCCCGTTTGTGCTTTCTCCCCAATTTATTGTGGGCCTCACCGCCAAACGCTTGTCTCCTGTAGAGAATTAGCCTCGGTTGGATGTTCCTTTTCACCCCACAAAACTGTTAAATTGCGGCTCGTTAGTCTAGGGGTATGATTCTCGCTTTGGGTGCGAGAGGTCCCGGGTTCAAATCCCGGACGAGCCCGTAAGCTAGACAGGTAAACTCTTTTGAAATGTGTCCTTTTTCAAGTCCCGTCAGTGGTGGAGAAAATTGCACGGTTTTTTTTTTCAGCTGAAGTCACACTCTGTCGGGGCTCGTTGGTCTAGGGGTATGATTCTCGCTTAGGGTGCGAGAGGTCCCGGGTTCAAATCCCGGACGAGCCCGTCGCCAAGCAAGCTTTTGTCAGTATCATGAGATTGTGTGAGCACTGTCTCACCTTTGACGTACAGCATAGCTTAGCTGCAGCTCAACACCACCACAGCTACCTTTCCTTTCAGCTAAATGTTGATGCACAAGATGCTCGACATAAGCATTTGAGTAAGCTGGCTCGTTGGTCTAGGGGTATGATTCTCGCTTAGGGTGCGAGAGGTCCCGGGTTCAAATCCCGGACGAGCCCTTTATTCTGTGAAACTCTGCATCGTTTGGTTCTACCGGCCACCGGTCAACTGCTGCACTTAGTTACCCAGGACTTACTTTCGGAAATGTTGATGCACAGTGGAACGCAGCTGAAATGACCGTCTTTTCTGCAGACCACTCTAAAACGTTGGTGTGAGGAAAGGCGCTGAATAAATGGCATCCTTGGCCCAGGCTCGTTGGTCTAGGGGTATGATTCTCGCTTCGGGTGCGAGAGGTCCCGGGTTCAACTCCCGGACGAGCCCTTCTTTCACAAAGAAATGCCAGACTTTACAGAAAAAAATCCACTCTAACGAAATAAACGACGACCACCCTCTGTTGTTAGCAATTGCAGGAAAAGAGCCCATTCTGGAAAACTTTTTTGACTTACTCAGGAATGCAAGGGGTCCACACAAAATAAAACCCATTGCAACACTCAGCGGCTCGTTGGTCTAGGGGTATGATTCTCGCTTTGGGTGCGAGAGGTCCCGGGTTCAAATCCCGGACGAGCCCGTTTGTGCTTTCTCCCCAATTTATTGTGGGCCTCACCGCCAAACGCTTCTGTCCTGTAGAGAATTAGCCTCGGTTGGATGTTCCTTTTCACCCCACAAAACTGTTCAATTGCGGCTCGTTGGTCTAGGGGTATGATTCTCGCTTTGGGTGCGAGAGGTCCCGGGTTCAAATCCCGGACGAGCCCGTAAGCTAGACAGGTAAACTCTTTTGAAATGTGTCCTTTTTCAAGTCCCGTCAGTGGTGGAGAAAATTGCACGGTTTTTTTTTTCAGCTGAAGTCACACTCTGTCGGGGCTCGTTGGTCTAGGGGTATGATTCTCGCTTAGGGTGCGAGAGGTCCCGGGTTCAAATCCCGGACGAGCCCGTCGCCAAGCAAGCTTTTGTCAGTATCATGAGATTGTGTGAGCACTGTCTCACCTTTGATGTACAGCATAGCTTAGCTGCAGCTCAACACCACCACAGCTACCTTTCCTTTCAGCTAAATATTGATGCACAAGATGCTCGACATAAGCATTTGAGCAAGCTGGCTCGTTGGTCTAGGGGTATGATTCTCGCTTAGGGTGCGAGAGGTCCCGGGTTCAAATCCCGGACGAGCCCTTTATTCTGTGAAACTCTGCATCGTTTGGTTCTACCGGCCACCGGTCAACTGCTGCACTTAGTTACCCAGGACTTACTTTCGGAAATGTTGATGCACAGTGGAACGCAGCTGAAATGACCGTCTTTTCTGCAGACCACTCTAAAACGTTGGTGTGAGGAAAGGCGCTGAATAAATGGCATCCTTGGCCCAGGCTCGTTGGTCTAGGGGTATGATTCTCGCTTCGGGTGCGAGAGGTCCCGGGTTCAACTCCCGGACGAGCCCTTCTTTCACAAAGAAATGCCAGACTTTACAGAAAAAAATCCACTCTAACGAAATAAACGACGACCACCCTCTGTTGTTAGCCATTGCAGGAAAAGAGCCCATTCTGGAAAACTTTTTTGACTTACTCAGGAATGCAAGGGGTCCACACAAAATAAAACCCATTGCAGCACTCAGCGGCTCGTTGGTCTAGGGGTATGATTCTCGCTTTGGGTGCGAGAGGTCCCGGGTTCAAATCCCGGACGAGCCCGTTTGTGCTTTCTCCCCAATTTATTGTGGGCCTCACCGCCAAACGCTTGTGTCCTGTAGAGAATTAGCCTCGGTTGGATGTTCCTTTTCACCCCACAAAACTGTTCAATTGCGGCTCGTTGGTCTAGGGGTATGATTCTCGCTTTGGGTGCGAGAGGTCCCGGGTTCAAATCCCGGACGAGCCCGTAAGCTAGACAGGTAAACTCTTTTGAAATGTGTCCTTTTTCAAGTCCCGTCAGTGGTGGAGAAAATTGCACGGTTTTTATTTTCAGCTGAAGTCACACTCTGTCGGGGCTCGTTGGTCTAGGGGTATGATTCTCGCTTAGGGTGCGAGAGGTCCCGGGTTCAAATCCCGGACGAGCCCGTCGCCAAGCAAGCTTTTGTCAGTATCATGAGATTGTGTGAGCACTGTCTCACCTTTGATGTACAGCATAGCTTAGCTGCAGCTCAACACCACCACAGCTACCTTTCCTTTCAGCTAAATATTGATGCACAAGATGCTCGACATAAGCATTTGAGCAAGCTGGCTCGTTGGTCTAGGGGTATGATTCTCGCTTAGGGTGCGAGAGGTCCCGGGTTCAAATCCCGGACGAGCCCTTTATTCTGTGAAACTCTGCATCGTTTGGTTCTACCGGCCACCGGTCAACTGCTGCACTTAGTTACCCAGGACTTACTTTCGGAAATGTTGATGCACAGTGGAACGCAGCTGAAATGACCGTCTTTTCTGCAGACCACTCTAAAACGTTGGTGTGAGGAAAGGCGCTGAATAAATGGCATCCTTGGCCCAGGCTCGTTGGTCTAGGGGTATGATTCTCGCTTCGGGTGCGAGAGGTCCCGGGTTCAACTCCCGGACGAGCCCTTCTTTCACAAAGAAATGCCAGACTTTACAGAAAAAAATCCACTCTAACGAAATAAACGACGACCACCCTCTGTTGTTAGCCATTGCAGGAAAAGAGCCCATTCTGGAAAACTTTTTTGACTTACTCAGGAATGCAAGGGGTCCACACAAAATAAAACCCATTGCAGCACTCAGCGGCTCGTTGGTCAAGGGGTATGATTCTCGCTTTGGGTGCGAGAGGTCCCGGGTTCAAATCCCGGACGAGCCCGTTTGTGCTTTCTCCCCAATTTATTGTGGGCCTCACCGCCAAACGCTTGTGTCCTGTAAAGAATTAGCCTCGGTTGGATGTTCCTTTTCACCCCACAAAACTGTTAAATTGCGGCTCGTTGGTCTAGGGGTATGATTCTCGCTTTGGGTGCGAGAGGTCCCGGGTTCAACTCCCGGACGAGCCCTTCTTTCACAAAGAAATGCCAGACTTTACAGAAAAAAATCCACTCTAACGAAATAAACGACGACCACCCTCTGTTGTTAGCCATTGCAGGAAAAGAGCCCATTCTGGAAAACTTTTTTGACTTACTCAGGAATGCAAGGGGTCCACACAAAATAAAACCCATTGCAGCACTCAGCGGCTCGTTGGTCTAGGGGTATGATTCTCGCTTTGGGTGCGAGAGGTCCCGGGTTCAAATCCCGGACGAGCCCGTTTGTGCTTTCTCCCCAATTTATTGTGGGCCTCACCGCCAAACGCTTGTCTCCTGTAGAGAATTAGCCTCGGTTGGATGTTCCTTTTCACCCCACAAAACTGTTAAATTGCGGCTCGTTAGTCTAGGGGTATGATTCTCGCTTTGGGTGCGAGAGGTCCCGGGTTCAAATCCCGGACGAGCCCGTAAGCTAGACAGGTAAACTCTTTTGAAATGTGTCCTTTTTCAAGTCCCGTCAGTGGTGGAGAAAATTGCACGGTTTTTTTTTTCAGCTGAAGTCACACTCTGTCGGGGCTCGTTGGTCTAGGGGTATGATTCTCGCTTAGGGTGCGAGAGGTCCCGGGTTCAAATCCCGGACGAGCCCGTCGCCAAGCAAGCTTTTGTCAGTATCATGAGATTGTGTGAGCACTGTCTCACCTTTGACGTACAGCATAGCTTAGCTGCAGCTCAACACCACCACAGCTACCTTTCCTTTCAGCTAAATGTTGATGCACAAGATGCTCGACATAAGCATTTGAGTAAGCTGGCTCGTTGGTCTAGGGGTATGATTCTCGCTTAGGGTGCGAGAGGTCCCGGGTTCAAATCCCGGACGAGCCCTTTATTCTGTGAAACTCTGCATCGTTTGGTTCTACCGGCCACCGGTCAACTGCTGCACTTAGTTACCCAGGACTTACTTTCGGAAATGTTGATGCACAGTGGAACGCAGCTGAAATGACCGTCTTTTCTGCAGACCACTCTAAAACGTTGGTGTGAGGAAAGGCGCTGAATAAATGGCATCCTTGGCCCAGGCTCGTTGGTCTAGGGGTATGATTCTCGCTTCGGGTGCGAGAGGTCCCGGGTTCAACTCCCGGACGAGCCCTTCTTTCACAAAGAAATGCCAGACTTTACAGAAAAAAATCCACTCTAACGAAATAAACGACGACCACCCTCTGTTGTTAGCAATTGCAGGAAAAGAGCCCATTCTGGAAAACTTTTTTGACTTACTCAGGAATGCAAGGGGTCCACACAAAATAAAACCCATTGCAACACTCAGCGGCTCGTTGGTCTAGGGGTATGATTCTCGCTTTGGGTGCGAGAGGTCCCGGGTTCAAATCCCGGACGAGCCCGTTTGTGCTTTCTCCCCAATTTATTGTGGGCCTCACCGCCAAACGCTTCTGTCCTGTAGAGAATTAGCCTCGGTTGGATGTTCCTTTTCACCCCACAAAACTGTTCAATTGCGGCTCGTTGGTCTAGGGGTATGATTCTCGCTTTGGGTGCGAGAGGTCCCGGGTTCAAATCCCGGACGAGCCCGTAAGCTAGACAGGTAAACTCTTTTGAAATGTGTCCTTTTTCAAGTCCCGTCAGTGGTGGAGAAAATTGCACGGTTTTTTTTTTCAGCTGAAGTCACACTCTGTCGGGGCTCGTTGGTCTAGGGGTATGATTCTCGCTTAGGGTGCGAGAGGTCCCGGGTTCAAATCCCGGACGAGCCCGTCGCCAAGCAAGCTTTTGTCAGTATCATGAGATTGTGTGAGCACTGTCTCACCTTTGATGTACAGCATAGCTTAGCTGCAGCTCAACACCACCACAGCTACCTTTCCTTTCAGCTAAATATTGATGCACAAGATGCTCGACATAAGCATTTGAGCAAGCTGGCTCGTTGGTCTAGGGGTATGATTCTCGCTTAGGGTGCGAGAGGTCCCGGGTTCAAATCCCGGACGAGCCCTTTATTCTGTGAAACTCTGCATCGTTTGGTTCTACCGGCCACCGGTCAACTGCTGCACTTAGTTACCCAGGACTTACTTTCGGAAATGTTGATGCACAGTGGAACGCAGCTGAAATGACCGTCTTTTCTGCAGACCACTCTAAAACGTTGGTGTGAGGAAAGGCGCTGAATAAATGGCATCCTTGGCCCAGGCTCGTTGGTCTAGGGGTATGATTCTCGCTTCGGGTGCGAGAGGTCCCGGGTTCAACTCCCGGACGAGCCCTTCTTTCACAAAGAAATGCCAGACTTTACAGAAAAAAATCCACTCTAACGAAATAAACGACGACCACCCTCTGTTGTTAGCCATTGCAGGAAAAGAGCCCATTCTGGAAAACTTTTTTGACTTACTCAGGAATGCAAGGGGTCCACACAAAATAAAACCCATTGCAGCACTCAGCGGCTCGTTGGTCTAGGGGTATGATTCTCGCTTTGGGTGCGAGAGGTCCCGGGTTCAAATCCCGGACGAGCCCGTTTGTGCTTTCTCCCCAATTTATTGTGGGCCTCACCGCCAAACGCTTGTGTCCTGTAGAGAATTAGCCTCGGTTGGATGTTCCTTTTCACCCCACAAAACTGTTCAATTGCGGCTCGTTGGTCTAGGGGTATGATTCTCGCTTTGGGTGCGAGAGGTCCCGGGTTCAAATCCCGGACGAGCCCGTAAGCTAGACAGGTAAACTCTTTTGAAATGTGTCCTTTTTCAAGTCCCGTCAGTGGTGGAGAAAATTGCACGGTTTTTATTTTCAGCTGAAGTCACACTCTGTCGGGGCTCGTTGGTCTAGGGGTATGATTCTCGCTTAGGGTGCGAGAGGTCCCGGGTTCAAATCCCGGACGAGCCCGTCGCCAAGCAAGCTTTTGTCAGTATCATGAGATTGTGTGAGCACTGTCTCACCTTTGATGTACAGCATAGCTTAGCTGCAGCTCAACACCACCACAGCTACCTTTCCTTTCAGCTAAATATTGATGCACAAGATGCTCGACATAAGCATTTGAGCAAGCTGGCTCGTTGGTCTAGGGGTATGATTCTCGCTTAGGGTGCGAGAGGTCCCGGGTTCAAATCCCGGACGAGCCCTTTATTCTGTGAAACTCTGCATCGTTTGGTTCTACCGGCCACCGGTCAACTGCTGCACTTAGTTACCCAGGACTTACTTTCGGAAATGTTGATGCACAGTGGAACGCAGCTGAAATGACCGTCTTTTCTGCAGACCACTCTAAAACGTTGGTGTGAGGAAAGGCGCTGAATAAATGGCATCCTTGGCCCAGGCTCGTTGGTCTAGGGGTATGATTCTCGCTTCGGGTGCGAGAGGTCCCGGGTTCAACTCCCGGACGAGCCCTTCTTTCACAAAGAAATGCCAGACTTTACAGAAAAAAATCCACTCTAACGAAATAAACGACGACCACCCTCTGTTGTTAGCCATTGCAGGAAAAGAGCCCATTCTGGAAAACTTTTTTGACTTACTCAGGAATGCAAGGGGTCCACACAAAATAAAACCCATTGCAGCACTCAGCGGCTCGTTGGTCAAGGGGTATGATTCTCGCTTTGGGTGCGAGAGGTCCCGGGTTCAAATCCCGGACGAGCCCGTTTGTGCTTTCTCCCCAATTTATTGTGGGCCTCACCGCCAAACGCTTGTGTCCTGTAAAGAATTAGCCTCGGTTGGATGTTCCTTTTCACCCCACAAAACTGTTAAATTGCGGCTCGTTGGTCTAGGGGTATGATTCTCGCTTTGGGTGCGAGAGGTCCCGGGTTCAACTCCCGGACGAGCCCTTCTTTCACAAAGAAATGCCAGACTTTACAGAAAAAAATCCACTCTAACGAAATAAACGACGACCACCCTCTGTTGTTAGCCATTGCAGGAAAAGAGCCCATTCTGGAAAACTTTTTTGACTTACTCAGGAATGCAAGGGGTCCACACAAAATAAAACCCATTGCAGCACTCAGCGGCTCGTTGGTCTAGGGGTATGATTCTCGCTTTGGGTGCGAGAGGTCCCGGGTTCAAATCCCGGACGAGCCCGTTTGTGCTTTCTCCCCAATTTATTGTGGGCCTCACCGCCAAACGCTTGTGTCCTGTAGAGAATTAGCCTCGGTTGGATGTTCCTTTTCACCCCACAAAACTGTTCAATTGCGGCTCGTTGGTCTAGGGGTATGATTCTCGCTTTGGGTGCGAGAGGTCCCGGGTTCAAATCCCGGACGAGCCCGTAAGCTAGACAGGTAAACTCTTTTGAAATGTGTCCTTTTTCAAGTCCCGTCAGTGGTGGAGAAAATTGCACGGTTTTTTTTTTCAGCTGAAGTCACACTCTGTCGGGGCTCGTTGGTCTAGGGGTATGATTCTCGCTTAGGGTGCGAGAGGTCCCGGGTTCAAATCCCGGACGAGCCCGTCGCCAAGCAAGCTTTTGTCAGTATCATGAGATTGTGTGAGCACTGTCTCACCTTTGATGTACAGCATAGCTTAGCTGCAGCTCAACACCACCACAGCTACCTTTCCTTTCAGCTAAATATTGATGCACAAGATGCTCGACATAAGCATTTGAGCAAGCTGGCTCGTTGGTCTAGGGGTATGATTCTCGCTTAGGGTGCGAGAGGTCCCGGGTTCAAATCCCGGACGAGCCCTTTATTCTGTGAAACTCTGCATCGTTTGGTTCTACCGGCCACCGGTCAACTGCTGCACTTAGTTACCCAGGACTTACTTTCGGAAATGTTGATGCACAGTGGAACGCAGCTGAAATGACCGTCTTTTCTGCAGACCACTCTAAAACGTTGGTGTGAGGAAAGGCGCTGAATAAATGGCATCCTTGGCCCAGGCTCGTTGGTCTAGGGGTATGATTCTCGCTTCGGGTGCGAGAGGTCCCGGGTTCAACTCCCGGACGAGCCCTTCTTTCACAAAGAAATGCCAGACTTTACAGAAAAAAATCCACTCTAACGAAATAAACGACGACCACCCTCTGTTGTTAGCCATTGCAGGAAAAGAGCCCATTCTGGAAAACTTTTTTGACTTACTCAGGAATGCAAGGGGTCCACACAAAATAAAACCCATTGCAGCACTCAGCGGCTCGTTGGTCTAGGGGTATGATTCTCGCTTTGGGTGCGAGAGGTCCCGGGTTCAAATCCCGGACGAGCCCGTTTGTGCTTTCTCCCCAATTTATTGTGGGCCTCACCGCCAAACGCTTGTGTCCTGTAGAGAATTAGCCTCGGTTGGATGTTCCTTTTCACCCCACAAAACTGTTCAATTGCGGCTCGTTGGTCTAGGGGTATGATTCTCGCTTTGGGTGCGAGAGGTCCCGGGTTCAAATCCCAGACGAGCCCGTAAGCTAGACAGGTAAACTCTTTTGAAATGTGTCCTTTTTCAAGTCCCGTCAGTGGTGGAGAAAATTGCACGTTTTTTTTTTTCAGCTGAAGTCAAACTCTGTCGGGGCTCGTTGGTCTAGGGGTATGATTCTCGCTTAGGGTGCGAGAGGTCCCGGGTTCAAATCCCGGACGAGCCCGTCGCCAAGCAAGCTTTTGTCAGTATCATGAGATTGTGTGAGCACTGTCTCACCTTTGATGTACAGCATAGCTTAGCTGCAGCTCAACACCACCACAGTTACCTTTCCTTTCAGCTAAATATTGATGCACAAGATGCTCGACATAAGCATTTGAGCAAGCTGGCTCGTTGGTCTAGGGGTATGATTCTCGCTTAGGGTGCGAGAGGTCCCGGGTTCAAATCCCGGACGAGCCCTTTATTCTGTGAAACTCTGCATCGTTTGGTTCTACCGGCCACCGGTCAACTGCTGTACTTAGTTACCCAGGGGCCCGTTGCACAAAAGCAGAATTAAGACATCCGGGATAAGTTACTGAGCCGCGATCACTGAATCCTAAACAAGAGCATACCGGCTGAATTGGTTGCACAAAGACCAATCCAGGATGAGCAGACACGGATTCATCAAGCCAGGTGTAAGTTATCCGGTGTATGTGCGCGTTCTCGTTTCTCCCCCAATAACTCGCGGTTGGAATAAAAAAGACGCGAAAAATAGCGTCTTGCACACAAAGTAAACAACCGCTTTTGATATAGACTAACAACGAGGTAAAGTTTTACTTTTTTGGATGGGGGATCATGATTATTTCTGTTACATAGCGGGAGTAGGTGTGGCAGATCAACTGAATGCAAATTTACGTATGCACCCACGTGTGTGAGAGCTTCCTTGTCTCGGCACGCAACGTCATTAGGAAGCGCTTTGCCACCGCAAAGATGCACAAAGTATCTTAATTTGTCTTAAAAGCCGAATTAGTTCAAAACACCTTCGAAAAATGTCCCCTCCACTTCCAATCAACTACTACAGCAGCCTATTCATCAAACATCTGTCAAAAAAGAAGCAAACAACGAGTAGGCTATGTTATTAATTATAAGGCCACCATAATTTAAATGACATCCATATGGTATTAGGCAGACATTCTGCTGTATTTTGCGAGTAAATGCATGTTGCAAATGATATATAAATGGAATCTACAGCTCTTTAAAAAAAAACACGTGGAGGTCTCATTTGAATGACAGCTAGCTGAACCAATCAGATAATGTAATTACCATTAGAATCAACTTATCTTGGCTGTGAGCCTGGTCAGGAGCAGGCTAGCTCCACAGAATAAATCGCCATGGTAACTTATACCATAACATATCCTGCTGCCCCCTATCCCGCTTTTGTGCAACTGGATCACGGATAAATTGAGCCAGGATAACCAAGATATCCCGGGTTAATCCCTTATCCTAGTTTTGTGCAATAGGCCCCAGGACTTACTTTCGGAAATGTTGATGCACAGTGGAACGCAGCTGAAATGACCGTCTTTTCTGCAGACCACTCTAAAACGTTGGTGTGAGGAAAGGCGCTGAATAAATGGCATCCTTGGCCCAGGCTCGTTGGTCTAGGGGTATGATTCTCGCTTCGGGTGCGAGAGGTCCCGGGTTCAACTCCCGGACGAGCCCTTCTTTCACAAAGAAATGCCAGACTTTACAGAAAAAAATCCACTCTAACGAAATAAACGACGACCACCCTCTGTTGTTAGCCATTGCAGGAAAAGAGCCCATTCTGGAAAACTTTTTTGACTTACTCAGGAATGCAAGGGGTCCACACAAAATAAAACCCATTGCAGCACTCAGCGGCTCGTTGGTCAAGGGGTATGATTCTCGCTTTGGGTGCGAGAGGTCCCGGGTTCAAATCCCGGACGAGCCCGTTTGTGCTTTCTCCCCAATTTATTGTGGGCCTCACCGCCAAACGCTTGTGTCCTGTAAAGAATTAGCCTCGGTTGGATGTTCCTTTTCACCCCACAAAACTGTTAAATTGCGGCTCGTTGGTCTAGGGGTATGATTCTCGCTTTGGGTGCGAGAGGTCCCGGGTTCAACTCCCGGACGAGCCCTTCTTTCACAAAGAAATGCCAGACTTTACAGAAAAAAATCCACTCTAACGAAATAAACGACGACCACCCTCTGTTGTTAGCCATTGCAGGAAAAGAGCCCATTCTGGAAAACTTTTTTGACTTACTCAGGAATGCAAGGGGTCCACACAAAATAAAACCCATTGCAGCACTCAGCGGCTCGTTGGTCTAGGGGTATGATTCTCGCTTTGGGTGCGAGAGGTCCCGGGTTCAAATCCCGGACGAGCCCGTTTGTGCTTTCTCCCCAATTTATTGTGGGCCTCACCGCCAAACGCTTGTGTCCTGTAGAGAATTAGCCTCGGTTGGATGTTCCTTTCCACCCCACAAAACTGTTCAATTGCGGCTCGTTGGTCTAGGGGTATGATTCTCGCTTTGGGTGCAAGAGGTCCCGGGTTCAAATCCCAGACGAGCCCGTAAGCTAGACAGGTAAACTCTTTTGAAATGTGTCCTTTTTCAAGTCCCGTCAGTGGTGGAGAAAATTGCACGGTTTTTTTTTCCAGCTGAAGTCACACTCTGTCGGGGCTCGTTGGTCTAGGGGTATGATTCTCGCTTAGGGTGCGAGAGGTCCCGGGTTCAAATCCCGGACGAGCCCGTCGTCAAGCAAGCTTTTGTCAGTATCATGAGATTGTGTGAGCACTGTCTCACCTTTGATGTACAGCATAGCTTAGCTGCAGCTCAACACCACCACAGCTACCTTTCCTTTCAGCTAAATATTGATGCACAAAATGCTCGACATAAGCATTTGAGCAAGCTGGCTCGTTGGTCTAGGGGTATGATTCTCGCTTAGGGTGCGAGAGGTCCCGGGTTCAAATCCCGGACGAGCCCTTTATTCTGTGAAACTCTGCATCGTTTGGTTCTACCGGCCACCGGTCAACTGCTGCACTTAGTTACCCAGGACTTACTTTCGGAAATGTTGATGCACAGTGGAACGCAGCTGAAATGACCGTCCTTTCTGCAGACCACTCTAAAACGTTGGTGTGAGGAAAGGCGCTGAATAAATGGCATCCTTGGCCCAGGCTTGTTGGTCTAGGGGTATGATTCTCACTTCGGGTGCGAGAGGTCCCGGGTTCAACTCCCGGACGAGCCCTTCTTTCACAAAGAAATGCCAGACTTTACAGAAAAAAATCCACTCTAACGAAATAAACGACGACCACCCTCTGTTGTTAGCCATTGCAGGAAAAGAGCCCATTCTGGAAAACTTTTTTGACTTACTCAGGAATGCAAGGGGTCCACACAAAATAAAACCCATTGCAGCACTCAGCGGCTCGTTGGTCTAGGGGTATGATTCTCGCTTTGGGTGCGAGAGGTCCCGGGTTCAAATCCCGGACGAGCCCGTTTGTGCTTTCTCCCCAATTTATTGTGGGCCTCACCGCCAAACGCTTGTGTCCTGTAGAGAATTAGCCTCGGTTGGATGTTCCTTTTCACCCCACAAAACTGTTCAATTGCGGCTCGTTGGTCTAGGGGTATGATTCTCGCTTTGGGTGCGAGAGGTCCCGGGTTCAAATCCCGGACGAGCCCGTAAGCTAGACAGGTAAACTCTTTTGAAATGTGTCCTTTTTCAAGTCCCGTCAGTGGTGGAGAAAATTGCACGGTTTTTTTTTTCAGCTGAAGTCAAGCTCTGTCGGGGCTCGTTGGTCTAGGGGTATGATTCTCGCTTAGGGTGCGAGAGGTCCCGGGTTCAAATCCCGGACGAGCCCGTCGCCAAGCAAGCTTTTGTCAGTATCATGAGATTGTGTGAGCACTGTCTCACCTTTGATGTACAGCATAGCTTAGCTGCAGCTCAACACCACCACAGCTACCTTTCCTTTCAGCTAAATATTGATGCACAAGATGCTCGACATAAGCATTTGAGCAAGCTGGCTCGTTAGTCTAGGGGTATGATTCTCGCTTAGGGTGCGAGAGGTCCCGGGTTCAAATCCCGGACGAGCCCTTTATTCTGTGAAACTCTGCATCGTTTGGTTCTACCGGCCACCGGTCAACTGCTGCACTTAGTTACCCAGGACTTACTTTCGGAAATGTTGATGCACAGTGGAACGCAGCTGAAATGACCGTATTTTCTGCGGACCACTCTAAAACGTTGGTGTGAGGAAAGGCGCTGAATAAATGGCATCCTTGGCCCAGGCTCGTTGGTCTAGGGGTATGATTCTCGCTTCGGGTGCGAGAGGTCCCGGGTTCAACTCCCGGACGAGCCCTTCTTTCACAAAGAAATGCCAGACTTTACAGAAAAAAATCCACTCTAACGAAATAAACGACGACCACCCTCTGTTGTTAGCCATTGCAGGAAAAGAGCCCATTCTGGAAAACTTTTTTGACTTACTCAGGAATGCAAGGGGTCCACACAAAATAAAACCCATTGCAACACTCAGCGGCTCGTTGGTCTAGGGGTATGATTCTCGCTTTGGGTGCGAGAGGTCCCGGGTTCAAATCCCGGACGAGCCCGTTTGTGCTTTCTCCCCAATTTATTGTGGGCCTCACCGCCAAACGCTTGTGTCCTGTAGAGAATTAGCCTCGGTTGGATGTTCCTTTTCACCCCACAAAACTGTTCAATTGCGGCTCGTTGGTCTAGGGGTATGATTCTCGCTTTGGGTGCGAGAGGTCCCGGGTTCAAATCCCGGACGAGCCCGTAAGCTAGACAGGTAAACTCTTTTGAAATGTGTCCTTTTTCAAGTCCCGTCAGTGGTGGAGAAAATTGCATGGTTTTTTTTTTCAGCTGAAGTCACGCTCTGTCGGGGCTCGTTGGTCTAGGGGTATGATTCTCGCTTAGGGTGCGAGAGGTCCCGGGTTCAAATCCCGGACGAGCCCGTCGCCAAGCAAGCTTTTGTCAGTATCATGAGATTGTGTGAGCACTGTCTCACCTTTGATGTACAGCATAGCTTAGCTGCAGCTCAACACCACCACAGCTACCTTTCCTTTCAGCTAAATATTGATGCACAAGATGCTCGACATAAGCATTTGAGCAAGCTGGCTCGTTGGTCTAGGGGTATGATTCTCGCTTAGGGTGCGAGAGGTCCCGGGTTCAAATCCCGGACGAGCCCTTTATTCTGTGAAACTCTGCATCGTTTGGTTCTACCGGCCACCGGTCAACTGCTGCACTTAGTTACCCAGGACTTACTTTCGGAAATGTTGATGCACAGTGGAACGCAGCTGAAATGACCGTATTTTCTGCGGACCACTCTAAAACGTTGGTGTGAGGAAAGGCGCTGAATAAATGGCATCCTTGGCCCAGGCTCGTTGGTCTAGGGGTATGATTCTCGCTTCGGGTGCGAGAGGTCCCGGGTTCAACTCCCGGACGAGCCCTTCTTTCACAAAGAAATGCCAGACTTTACAGAAAAAAATCCACTCTAACGAAATAAACGACGACCACCCTCTGTTGTTAGCCATTGCAGGAAAAGAGCCCATTCTGGAAAACTTTTTTGACTTACTCAGGAATGCAAGGGGTCCACACAAAATAAAACCCACTGCAACACTCAGCGGCTCGTTGGTCTAGGGGTATGATTCTCGCTTTGGGTGCGAGAGGTCCCGGGTTCAAATCCCGGACGAGCCCGTTTGTGCTTTCTCCCCAATTTATTGTGGGCCTCACCGCCAAACGCTTGTGTCCTGTAGAGAATTAGCCTCGGTTGGATGTTCCTTTTCACCCCACAAAACTGTTCAATTGCGGCTCGTTGGTCTAGGGGTATGATTCTCGCTTTGGGTGCGAGAGGTCCCGGGTTCAAATCCCGGACGAGCCCGTAAGCTAGACAGGTAAACTCTTTTGAAATGTGTCCTTTTTCAAGTCCCGTCAGTGGTGGAGAAAATTGCACGGTTTTTTTTTTCAGCTGAAGTCACGCTCTGTCGGGGCTCGTTGGTCTAGGGGTATGATTCTCGCTTAGGGTGCGAGAGGTCCCGGGTTCAAATCCCGGACGAGCCCGTCGCCAAGCAAGCTTTTGTCAGTATCATGAGATTGTGTGAGCACTGTCTCACCTTTGATGTACAGCATAGCTTAGCTGCAGCTCAACACCACCACAGCTACCTTTCCTTTCAGCTAAATATTGATGCACAAGATGCTCGACATAAGCATTTGAGCAAGCTGGCTCGTTGGTCTAGGGGTATGATTCTCGCTTAGGGTGCGAGAGGTCCCGGGTTCAAATCCCGGACGAGCCCTTTATTCTGTGAAACTCTGCATCGTTTGGTTCTACCGGCCACCGGTCAACTGCTGCACTTAGTTACCCAGGACTTACTTTCGGAAATGTTGATGCACAGTGGAACGCAGCTGAAATGACCGTATTTTCTGCGGACCACTCTAAAACGTTGGTGTGAGGAAAGGCGCTGAATAAATGGCATCCTTGGCCCAGGCTCGTTGGTCTAGGGGTATGATTCTCGCTTCGGGTGCGAGAGGTCCCGGGTTCAACTCCCGGACGAGCCCTTCTTTCACAAAGAAATGCCAGACTTTACAGAAAAAAATCCACTCTAACGAAATAAACGACGACCACCCTCTGTTGTTAGCCATTGCAGGAAAAGAGCCCATTCTGGAAAACTTTTTTGACTTACTCAGGAATGCAAGGGGTCCACACAAAATAAAACCCATTGCAACACTCAGCGGCTCGTTGGTCTAGGGGTATGATTCTCGCTTTGGGTGCGAGAGGTCCCGGGTTCAAATCCCGGACGAGCCCGTTTGTGCTTTCTCCCCAATTTATTGTGGGCCTCACCGCCAAACGCTTGTGTCCTGTAGAGAATTAGCCTCGGTTGGATGTTCCTTTTCACCCCACAAAACTGTTCAATTGCGGCTCGTTGGTCTAGGGGTATGATTCTCGCTTTGGGTGCGAGAGGTCCCGGGTTCAAATCCCGGACGAGCCCGTAAGCTAGACAGGTAAACTCTTTTGAAATGTGTCCTTTTTCAAGTCCCG
>NC_085001.1:26597173-26604673 GCF_963854185.1 Sardina pilchardus
ATTTGAGCAAGCTGGCTCGTTGGTCTAGGGGTATGATTCTCGCTTAGGGTGCGAGAGGTCCCGGGTTCAAATCCCGGACGAGCCCTTTATTCTGTGAAACTCTGCATCGTTTGGTTCTACCGGCCACCGGTCAACTGCTGCACTTAGTTACCCAGGACTTACTTTCGGAAATGTTGATGCACAGTGGAACGCAGCTGAAATGACCGTATTTTCTGCAGACCACTCTAAAACGTTGGTGTGAGGAAAGGCGCTGAATAAATGGCATCCTTGGCCCAAGCTCGTTGGTCTAGGGGTATGATTCTCGCTTCGGGTGCGAGAGGTCCCGGGTTCAACTCCCGGACGAGCCCTTCTTTCACAAAGAATTGCCAGACTTTACAGAAAAAAATCCACTCTAACGAAATAAACGACGACCACCCTCTGTTGTTAGCCATTGCAGGAAAAGAGCCCATTCTGGAAAACTTTTTTGACTTACTCAGGAATGCAAGGGGTCCACACAAAATAAAACCCATTGCAGCACTCAGCGGCTCGTTGGTCTAGGGGTATGATTCTCGCTTTGGGTGCGAGAGGTCCCGGGTTCAAATCCCGGACGAGCCCGTTTGTGCTTTCTCCCCAATTTATTGTGGGCCTCACCGCCAAACGCTTCTGTCCTGTAGAGAATTAGCCTCGGTTGGATGTTCCTTTTCACCCCACAAAACTGTTCAATTGCGGCTCGTTGGTCTAGGGGTATGATTCTCGCTTTGGGTGCGAGAGGTCCCGGGTTCAAATCCCAGACGAGCCCGTAAGCTAGACAGGTAAACTCTTTTGAAATGTGTCCTTTTTCAAGTCCCGTCAGTGGTGGAGAAAATTGCACGGTTTTTTTTTTCAGCTGAAGTCACGCTCTGTCGGGGCTCGTTGGTCTAGGGGTATGATTCTCGCTTAGGGTGCGAGAGGTCCCGGGTTCAAATCCCGGACGAGCCCGTCGCCAAGCAAGCTTTTGTCAGTATCATGAGATTGTGTGAGCACTGTCTCACCTTTGATGTACAGCATAGCTTAGCTGCAGCTCAACACCACCACAGCTACCTTTCCTTTCAGCTAAATATTGATGCACAAGATGCTCGACATAAGCATTTGAGCAAGCTGGCTCGTTGGTCTAGGGGTATGATTCTCGCTTAGGGTGCGAGAGGTCCCGGGTTCAAATCCCGGACGAGCCCTTTATTCTGTGAAACTCTGCATCGTTTGGTTCTACCGGCCACCGGTCAACTGCTGCACTTAGTTACCCAGGACTTACTTTCGGAAATGTTGATGCACAGTGGAACGCAGCTGAAATGACCGTATTTTCTGCGGACCACTCTAAAACGTTGGTGTGAGGAAAGGCGCTGAATAAATGGCATCCTTGGCCCAGGCTCGTTGGTCTAGGGGTATGATTCTCGCTTCGGGTGCGAGAGGTCCCGGGTTCAACTCCCGGACGAGCCCTTCTTTCACAAAGAAATGCCAGACTTTACAGAAAAAAATCCACTCTAACGAAATAAACGACGACCACCCTCTGTTGTTAGCCATTGCAGGAAAAGAGCCCATTCTGGAAAACTTTTTTGACTTACTCAGGAATGCAAGGGGTCCACACAAAATAAAACCCATTGCAGCACTCAGCGGCTCGTTGGTCTAGGGGTATGATTCTCGCTTTGGGTGCGAGAGGTCCCGGGTTCAAATCCCGGACGAGCCCGTTTGTGCTTTCTCCCCAATTTATTGTGGGCCTCACCGCCAAACGCTTGTGTCCTGTAGAGAATTAGCCTCGGTTGGATGTTCCTTTTCACCCCACAAAACTGTTCAATTGCGGCTCGTTGGTCTAGGGGTACGATTCTCGCTTTGGGTGCGAGAGGTCCCGGGTTCAAATCCCGGACGAGCCCGTAAGCTAGACAGGTAAACTCTTTTGAAATGTGTCCTTTTTCAAGTCCCGTCAGTGGTGGAGAAAATTGCACGGTTTTTTTTTTCAGCTGAAGTCAAACTCTGTCGGGGCTCGTTGGTCTAGGGGTATGATTCTCGCTTAGGGTGCGAGAGGTCCCGGGTTCAAATCCCGGACGAGCCCGTCGCCAAGCAAGCTTTTGTCAGTATCATGAGATTGTGTGAGCACTGTCTCACCTTTGATGTACAGCATAGCTTAGCTGCAGCTCAACACCACCACAGCTACCTTTCCTTTCAGCTAAATATTGATGCACAAGATGCTCGACATAAGCATTTGAGCAAGCTGGCTCGTTGGTCTAGGGGTATGATTCTCGCTTAGGGTGCGAGAGGTCCCGGGTTCAAATCCCGGACGAGCCCTTTATTCTGTGAAACTCTGCATCGTTTGGTTCTACCGGCCACCGGTCAACTGCTGCACTTAGTTACCCAGGACTTACTTTCGGAAATGTTGATGCACAGTGGAACGCAGCTGAAATGACCGTATTTTCTGCAGACCACTCTAAAACGTTGGTTTGAGGAAAGGCGCTGAATAAATGGCATCCTTGGCCCAAGCTCGTTGGTCTAGGGGTATGATTCTCGCTTCGGGTGCGAGAGGTCCCGGGTTCAACTCCCGGACGAGCCCTTCTTTCACAAAGAATTGCCAGACTTTACAGAAAAAAATCCACTCTAACGAAATAAACGACGACCACCCTCTGTTGTTAGCCATTGCAGGAAAAGAGCCCATTCTGGAAAACTTTTTTGACTTACTCAGGAATGCAAGGGGTCCACACAAAATAAAACCCATTGCAGCACTCAGCGGCTCGTTGGTCTAGGGGTATGATTCTCGCTTTGGGTGCGAGAGGTCCCGGGTTCAAATCCCGGACGAGCCCGTTTGTGCTTTCTCCCCAATTTATTGTGGGCCTCACCGCCAAACGCTTGTGTCCTGTAGAGAATTAGCCTCGGTTGGATGTTCCTTTTCACCCCACAAAACTGTTCAATTGCGGCTCGTTGGTCTAGGGGTATGATTCTCGCTTTGGGTGCGAGAGGTCCCGGGTTCAAATCCCGGACGAGCCCGTAAGCTAGACAGGTAAACTCTTTTGAAATGTGTCCTTTTTCAAGTCCCGTCAGTGGTGGAGAAAATTGCACGTTTTTTTTTTTCAGCTGAAGTCAAACTCTGTCGGGGCTCGTTGGTCTAGGGGTATGATTCTCGCTTAGGGTGCGAGAGGTCCCGGGTTCAAATCCCGGACGAGCCCGTCGCCAAGCAAGCTTTTGTCAGTATCATGAGATTGTGTGAGCACTGTCTCACCTTTGATGTACAGCATAGCTTAGCTGCAGCTCAACACCACCACAGCTACCTTTCCTTTCAGCTAAATATTGATGCACAAGATGCTCGACATAAGCATTTGAGCAAGCTGGCTCGTTGGTCTAGGGGTATGATTCTCGCTTAGGGTGCGAGAGGTCCCGGGTTCAAATCCCGGACGAGCCCTTTATTCTGTGAAACTCTGCATCGTTTGGTTCTACCGGCCACCGGTCAACTGCTGCACTTAGTTACCCAGGACTTACTTTCGGAAATGTTGATGCACAGTGGAACGCAGCTGAAATGACCGTATTTTCTGCAGACCACTCTAAAACGTTGGTGTGAGGAAAGGCGCTGAATAAATGGCATCCTTGGCCCAAGCTCGTTGGTCTAGGGGTATGATTCTCGCTTCGGGTGCGAGAGGTCCCGGGTTCAACTCCCGGACGAGCCCTTCTTTCACAAAGAATTGCCAGACTTTACAGAAAAAAATCCACTCTAACGAAATAAACGACGACCACCCTCTGTTGTTAGCCATTGCAGGAAAAGAGCCCATTCTGGAAAACTTTTTTGACTTACTCAGGAATGCAAGGGTTCCACACAAAATAAAACCCATTGCAGCACTCAGCGGCTCGTTGGTCTAGGGGTATGATTCTCGCTTTGGGTGCGAGAGGTCCCGGGTTCAAATCCCGGACGAGCCCGTTTGTGCTTTCTCCCCAATTTATTGTGGGCCTCACCGCCAAACGCTTCTGTCCTGTAGAGAATTAGCCTCGGTTGGATGTTCCTTTTCACCCCACAAAACTGTTCAATTGCGGCTCGTTGGTCTAGGGGTATGATTCTCGCTTTGGGTGCGAGAGGTCCCGGGTTCAAATCCCAGACGAGCCCGTAAGCTAGACAGGTAAACTCTTTTGAAATGTGTCCTTTTTCAAGTCCCGTCAGTGGTGGAGAAAATTGCACGGTTTTTTTTTTCAGCTGAAGTCACGCTCTGTCGGGGCTCGTTGGTCTAGGGGTATGATTCTCGCTTAGGGTGCGAGAGGTCCCGGGTTCAAATCCCGGACGAGCCCGTCGCCAAGCAAGCTTTTGTCAGTATCATGAGATTGTGTGAGCACTGTCTCACCTTTGATGTACAGCATAGCTTAGCTGCAGCTCAACACCACCACAGCTACCTTTCCTTTCAGCTAAATATTGATGCACAAGATGCTCGACATAAGCATTTGAGCAAGCTGGCTCGTTGGTCTAGGGGTATGATTCTCGCTTAGGGTGCGAGAGGTCCCGGGTTCAAATCCCGGACGAGCCCTTTATTCTGTGAAACTCTGCATCGTTTGGTTCTACCGGCCACCGGTCAACTGCTGCACTTAGTTACCCAGGACTTACTTTCGGAAATGTTGATGCACAGTGGAACGCAGCTGAAATGACCGTATTTTCTGCGGACCACTCTAAAACGTTGGTGTGAGGAAAGGCGCTGAATAAATGGCATCCTTGGCCCAGGCTCGTTGGTCTAGGGGTATGATTCTCGCTTCGGGTGCGAGAGGTCCCGGGTTCAACTCCCGGACGAGCCCTTCTTTCACAAAGAAATGCCAGACTTTACAGAAAAAAATCCACTCTAACGAAATAAACGACGACCACCCTCTGTTGTTAGCCATTGCAGGAAAAGAGCCCATTCTGGAAAACTTTTTTGACTTACTCAGGAATGCAAGGGGTCCACACAAAATAAAACCCATTGCAACACTCAGCGGCTCGTTGGTCTAGGGGTATGATTCTCGCTTTGGGTGCGAGAGGTCCCGGGTTCAAATCCCGGACGAGCCCGTTTGTGCTTTCTCCCCAATTTATTGTGGGCCTCACCGCCAAACGCTTGTGTCCTGTAGAGAATTAGCCTCGGTTGGATGTTCCTTTTCACCCCACAAAACTGTTCAATTGCGGCTCGTTGGTCTAGGGGTATGATTCTCGCTTTGGGTGCGAGAGGTCCCGGGTTCAAATCCCGGACGAGCCCGTAAGCTAGACAGGTAAACTCTTTTGAAATGTGTCCTTTTTCAAGTCCCGTCAGTGGTGGAGAAAATTGCACGGTTTTTTTTTTCAGCTGAAGTCAAACTCTGTCGGGGCTCGTTGGTCTAGGGGTATGATTCTCGCTTAGGGTGCGAGAGGTCCCGGGTTCAAATCCCGGACGAGCCCGTCGCCAAGCAAGCTTTTGTCAGTATCATGAGATTGTGTGAGCACTGTCTCACCTTTGATGTACAGCATAGCTTAGCTGCAGCTCAACACCACCACAGCTACCTTTCCTTTCAGCTAAATATTGATGCACAAGATGCTCGACATAAGCATTTGAGCAAGCTGGCTCGTTGGTCTAGGGGTATGATTCTCGCTTAGGGTGCGAGAGGTCCCGGGTTCAAATCCCGGACGAGCCCTTTATTCTGTGAAACTCTGCATCGTTTGGTTCTACCGGCCACCGGTCAACTGCTGCACTTAGTTACCCAGGACTTACTTTCGGAAATGTTGATGCACAGTGGAACGCAGCTGAAATGACCGTATTTTCTGCAGACCACTCTAAAACGTTGGTGTGAGGAAAGGCGCTGAATAAATGGCATCCTTGGCCCAAGCTCGTTGGTCTAGGGGTATGATTCTCGCTTCGGGTGCGAGAGGTCCCGGGTTCAACTCCCGGACGAGCCCTTCTTTCACAAAGAATTGCCAGACTTTACAGAAAAAAATCCACTCTAACGAAATAAACGACGACCACCCTCTGTTGTTAGCCATTGCAGGAAAAGAGCCCATTCTGGAAAACTTTTTTGACTTACTCAGGAATGCAAGGGGTCCACACAAAATAAAACCCATTGCAGCACTCAGCGGCTCGTTGGTCTAGGGGTATGATTCTCGCTTTGGGTGCGAGAGGTCCCGGGTTCAAATCCCGGACGAGCCCGTTTGTGCTTTCTCCCCAATTTATTGTGGGCCTCACCGCCAAACGCTTCTGTCCTGTAGAGAATTAGCCTCGGTTGGATGTTCCTTTTCACCCCACAAAACTGTTCAATTGCGGCTCGTTGGTCTAGGGGTATGATTCTCGCTTTGGGTGCGAGAGGTCCCGGGTTCAAATCCCAGACGAGCCCGTAAGCTAGACAGGTAAACTCTTTTGAAATGTGTCCTTTTTCAAGTCCCGTCAGTGGTGGAGAAAATTGCACGGTTTTTTTTTTCAGCTGAAGTCACACTCTGTCGGTGCTCGTTGGTCTAGGGGTATGATTCTCACTTAGGGTGCGAGAGGTCCCGGGTTCAAATCCCGGACGAGCCCGTCGCCAAGCAAGCTTTTGTCAGTATCATGAGATTGTGTGAGCACTGTCTCACCTTTGATGTACAGCATAGCTTAGCTGCAGCTCAACACCACCACAGCTACCTTTCCTTTCAGCTAAATATTGATGCACAAGATGCTCGACATAAGCATTTGAGCAAGCTGGCTCGTTGGTCTAGGGGTATGATTCTCGCTTAGGGTGCGAGAGGTCCCGGGTTCAAATCCCGGACGAGCCCTTTATTCTGTGAAACTCTGCATCGTTTGGTTCTACCGGCCACCGGTCAACTGCTGCACTTAGTTACCCAGGACTTACTTTCGGAAATGTTGATGCACAGTGGAACGCAGCTGAAATGACCGTCTTTTCTGCAGACCACTCTAAAACGTTGGTGTGAGGAAAGGCGCTGAATAAATGGCATCCTTGGCCCAGGCTTGTTGGTCTAGGGGTATGATTCTCACTTCAGGTGCGAGAGGTCCCGGGTTCAACTCCCGGACGAGCCCTTCTTTCACAAAGAAATGCCAGACTTTACAGAAAAAAATTCACTCTAACGAAATAAACGACGACCACCCTCTGTTGTTAGCCATTGCAGGAAAAGAGCCCATTCTGGAAAACTTTTTTGACTTACTCAGGAATGCAAGGGGTCCACACAAAATAAAACCCATTGCAGCACTCAGCGGCTCGTTGGTCTAGGGGTATGATTCTCGCTTTGGGTGCGAGAGGTCCCGGGTTCAAATCCCGGACGAGCCCGTTTGTGCTTTCTCCCCAATTTATTGTGGGCCTCACCGCCAAACGCTTGTGTCCTGTAGAGAATTAGCCTCGGTTGGATGTTCCTTTTCACCCCACAAAACTGTTCAATTGCGGCTCGTTGGTCTAGGGGTATGATTCTCGCTTTGGGTGCGAGAGGTCCCGGGTTCAAATCCCGGACGAGCCCGTAAGCTAGACAGGTAAACTCTTTTGAAATGTGTCCTTTTTCAAGTCCCGTCAGTGGTGGAGAAAATTGCACGGTTTTTTTTTTCAGCTGAA
>NC_085001.1:26609673-26614673 GCF_963854185.1 Sardina pilchardus
ACTCTGCATCGTTTGGTTCTACCGGCCACCGGTCAACTGCTGCACTTAGTTACCCAGGACTTACTTTCGGAAATGTTGATGCACAGTGGAACGCAGCTGAAATGACCGTCTTTTCTGCAGACCACTCTAAAACGTTGGTGTGAGGAAAGGCGCTGAATAAATGGCATCCTTGGCCCAGGCTTGTTGGTCTAGGGGTATGATTCTCACTTCGGGTGCGAGAGGTCCCGGGTTCAACTCCCGGACGAGCCCTTCTTTCACAAAGAAATGCCAGACTTTACAGAAAAAAATCCACTCTAACGAAATAAACGACGACCACCCTCTGTTGTTAGCCATTGCAGGAAAAGAGCCCATTCTGGAAAACTTTTTTGACTTACTCAGGAATGCAAGGGGTCCACACAAAATAAAACCCATTGCAGCACTCAGCGGCTCGTTGGTCTAGGGGTATGATTCTCGCTTTGGGTGCGAGAGGTCCCGGGTTCAAATCCCGGACGAGCCCGTTTGTGCTTTCTCCCCAATTTATTGTGGGCCTCACCGCCAAACGCTTGTGTCCTGTAGAGAATTAGCCTCGGTTGGATGTTCCTTTTCACCCCACAAAACTGTTCAATTGCGGCTCGTTGGTCTAGGGGTATGATTCTCGCTTTGGGTGCGAGAGGTCCCGGGTTCAAATCCCGGACGAGCCCGTAAGCTAGACAGGTAAACTCTTTTGAAATGTGTCCTTTTTCAAGTCCCGTCAGTGGTGGAGAAAATTGCACGGTTTTTTTTTTCAGCTGAAGTCAAGCTCTGTCGGGGCTCGTTGGTCTAGGGGTATGATTCTCGCTTAGGGTGCGAGAGGTCCCGGGTTCAAATCCCGGACGAGCCCGTCGCCAAGCAAGCTTTTGTCAGTATCATGAGATTGTGTGAGCACTGTCTCACCTTTGATGTACAGCATAGCTTAGCTGCAGCTCAACACCACCACAGCTACCTTTCCTTTCAGCTAAATATTGATGCACAAGATGCTCGACATAAGCATTTGAGCAAGCTGGCTCGTTGGTCTAGGGGTATGATTCTCGCTTAGGGTGCGAGAGGTCCCGGGTTCAAATCCCGGACGAGCCCTTTATTCTGTGAAACTCTGCATCGTTTGGTTCTACCGGCCACCGGTCAACTGCTGCACTTAGTTACCCAGGACTTACTTTCGGAAATGTTGATGCACAGTGGAACGCAGCTGAAATGACCGTATTTTCTGCGGACCACTCTAAAACGTTGGTGTGAGGAAAGACGCTGAATAAATGGCATCCTTGGCCCAGGCTCGTTGGTCTAGGGGTATGATTCTCGCTTCGGGTGCGAGAGGTCCCGGGTTCAACTCCCGGACGAGCCCTTCTTTCACAAAGAAATGCCAGACTTTACAGAAAAAAATCCACTCTAACGAAATAAACGACGACCACCCTCTGTTGTTAGCCATTGCAGGAAAAGAGCCCATTCTGGAAAACTTTTTTGACTTACTCAGGAATGCAAGGGGTCCACACAAAATAAAACCCATTGCAACACTCAGCGGCTCGTTGGTCTAGGGGTATGATTCTCGCTTTGGGTGCGAGAGGTCCCGGGTTCAAATCCCGGACGAGCCCGTTTGTGCTTTCTCCCCAATTTATTGTGGGCCTCACCGCCAAACGCTTGTGTCCTGTAGAGAATTAGCCTCGGTTGGATGTTCCTTTTCACCCCACAAAACTGTTCAATTGCGGCTCGTTGGTCTAGGGGTATGATTCTCGCTTTGGGTGCGAGAGGTCCCGGGTTCAAATCCCGGACGAGCCCGTAAGCTAGACAGGTAAACTCTTTTGAAATGTGTCCTTTTTCAAGTCCCGTCAGTGGTGGAGAAAATTGCACGGTTTTTTTTTTCAGCTGAAGTCACGCTCTGTCGGGGCTCGTTGGTCTAGGGGTATGATTCTCGCTTAGGGTGCGAGAGGTCCCGGGTTCAAATCCCGGACGAGCCCGTCGCCAAGCAAGCTTTTGTCAGTATCATGAGATTGTGTGAGCACTGTCTCACCTTTGATGTACAGCATAGCTTAGCTGCAGCTCAACACCACCACAGCTACCTTTCCTTTCAGCTAAATATTGATGCACAAGATGCTCGACATAAGCATTTGAGCAAGCTGGCTCGTTGGTCTAGGGGTATGATTCTCGCTTAGGGTGCGAGAGGTCCCGGGTTCAAATCCCGGACGAGCCCTTTATTCTGTGAAACTCTGCATCGTTTGGTTCTACCGGCCACCGGTCAACTGCTGCACTTAGTTACCCAGGACTTACTTTCGGAAATGTTGATGCACAGTGGAACGCAGCTGAAATGACCGTATTTTCTGCAGACCACTCTAAAACGTTGGTGTGAGGAAAGGCGCTGAATAAATGGCATCCTTGGCCCAAGCTCGTTGGTCTAGGGGTATGATTCTCGCTTCGGGTGCGAGAGGTCCCGGGTTCAACTCCCGGACGAGCCCTTCTTTCACAAAGAATTGCCAGACTTTACAGAAAAAAATCCACTCTAACGAAATAAACGACGACCACCCTCTGTTGTTAGCCATTGCAGGAAAAGAGCCCATTCTGGAAAACTTTTTTGACTTACTCAGGAATGCAAGGGGTCCACACAAAATAAAACCCATTGCAACACTCAGCGGCTCGTTGGTCTAGGGGTATGATTCTCGCTTTGGGTGCGAGAGGTCCCGGGTTCAAATCCCGGACGAGCCCGTTTGTGCTTTCTCCCCAATTTATTGTGGGCCTCACCGCCAAACGCTTGTGTCCTGTAGAGAATTAGCCTCGGTTGGATGTTCCTTTTCACCCCACAAAACTGTTCAATTGCGGCTCGTTGGTCTAGGGGTATGATTCTCGCTTTGGGTGCGAGAGGTCCCGGGTTCAAATCCCGGACGAGCCCGTAAGCTAGACAGGTAAACTCTTTTGAAATGTGTCCTTTTTCAAGTCCCGTCAGTGGTGGAGAAAATTGCACTGTTTTTTTTTTCAGCTGAAGTCAAACTCTGTCGGGGCTCGTTGGTCTAGGGGTATGATTCTCGCTTAGGGTGTGAGAGGTCCCGGGTTCAAATCCCGGACGAGCCCGTCGCCAAGCAAGCTTTTGTCAGTATCATGAGATTGTGTGAGCACTGTCTCACCTTTGATGTACAGCATAGCTTAGCTGCAGCTCAACACCACCACAGCTACCTTTCCTTTCAGCTAAATATTGATGCACAAGATGCTCGACATAAGCATTTGAGCAAGCTGGCTCGTTGGTCTAGGGGTATGATTCTCGCTTAGGGTGCGAGAGGTCCCGGGTTCAAATCCCGGACGAGCCCTTTATTCTGTGAAACTCTGCATCGTTTGGTTCTACCGGCCACCGGTCAACTGCTGCACTTAGTTACCCAGGACTTACTTTCGGAAATGTTGATGCACAGTGGAACGCAGCTGAAATGACCGTATTTTCTGCAGACCACTCTAAAACGTTGGTGTGAGGAAAGGCGCTGAATAAATGGCATCCTTGGCCCAAGCTCGTTGGTCTAGGGGTATGATTCTCGCTTCGGGTGCGAGAGGTCCCGGGTTCAACTCCCGGACGAGCCCTTCTTTCACAAAGAATTGCCAGACTTTACAGAAAAAAATCCACTCTAACGAAATAAACGACGACCACCCTCTGTTGTTAGCCATTGCAGGAAAAGAGCCCATTCTGGAAAACTTTTTTGACTTACTCAGGAATGCAAGGGGTCCACACAAAATAAAACCCATTGCAGCACTCAGCGGCTCGTTGGTCTAGGGGTATGATTCTCGCTTTGGGTGCGAGAGGTCCCGGGTTCAACTCCCGGACGAGCCCTTCTTTCACAAAGAAATGCCAGACTTTACAGAAAAAAATCCACTCTAACGAAATAAACGACGACCACCCTCTGTTGTTAGCCATTGCAGGAAAAGAGCCCATTCTGGAAAACTTTTTTGACTTACTCAGGAATGCAAGGGGTCCACACAAAATAAAACCCATTGCAACACTCAGCGGCTCGTTGGTCTAGGGGTACGATTCTCGCTTTGTGTGCGAGAGGTCCCGGGTTCAAATCCCGGACGAGCCCGTTTGTGCTTTCTCCCCAATTTATTGTGGGCCTCACCGCCAAACGTTTCTGTCCTGTAGAGAATTAGCCTCGGTTGGATGTTCCTTTTCACCCCACAAAACTGTTCAATTGCGGCTCGTTGGTCTAGGGGTATGATTCTCGCTTTGGGTGCGAGAGGTCCCGGGTTCAAATCCCAGACGAGCCCGTAAGCTAGACAGGTAAACTCTTTTGAAATGTGTCCTTTTTCAAGTCCCGTCAGTGGTGGAGAAAATTGCACGGTTTTTTTTTTCAGCTGAAGTCACACTCTGTCGGTGCTCGTTGGTCTAGGGGTATGATTCTCACTTAGGGTGCGAGAGGTCCCGGGTTCAAATCCCGGACGAGCCCGTCGCCAAGCAAGCTTTTGTCAGTATCATGAGATTGTGTGAGCACTGTCTCACCTTTGATGTACAGCATAGCTTAGCTGCAGCTCAACACCACCACAGCTACCTTTCCTTTCAGCTAAATATTGATGCACAAGATGCTCGACATAAGCATTTGAGCAAGCTGGCTCGTTGGTCTAGGGGTATGATTCTCGCTTAGGGTGCGAGAGGTCCCGGGTTCAAATCCTGGACGAGCCCTTTATTCTGTGAAACTCTGCATCGTTTGGTTCTACCGGCCACCGGTCAACTGCTGCACTTAGTTACCCAGGACTTACTTTCGGAAATGTTGATGCACAGTGGAACGCAGCTGAAATGACCGTCTTTTCTGCAGACCACTCTAAAACGTTGGTGTGAGGAAAGGCGCTGAATAAATGGCATCCTTGGCCCAGGCTTGTTGGTCTAGGGGTATGATTCTCACTTCGGGTGCGAGAGGTCCCGGGTTCAACTCCCGGACGAGCCCTTCTTTCACAAAGAAATGCCAGACTTTACAGAAAAAAATCCACTCTAACGAAATAAACGACGACCACCCTCTGTTGTTAGCCAT
>NC_085001.1:26619673-26644673 GCF_963854185.1 Sardina pilchardus
TCCCGGACGAGCCCGTAAGCTAGACAGGTAAACTCTTTTGAAATGTGTCCTTTTTCAAGTCCCGTCAGTGGTGGAGAAAATTGCACGGTTTTTTTTTTCAGCTGAAGTCACGCTCTGTCGGGGCTCGTTGGTCTAGGGGTATGATTCTCGCTTAGGGTGCGAGAGGTTCCGGGTTCAAATCCCGGACGAGCCCGTCGCCAAGCAAGCTTTTGTCAGTATCATGAGATTGTGTGAGCACTGTCTCACCTTTGATGTACAGCATAGCTTAGCTGCAGCTCAACACCACCACAGCTACCTTTCCTTTCAGCTAAATATTGATGCACAAGATGCTCGACATAAGCATTTGAGCAAGCTGGCTCGTTGGTCTAGGGGTATGATTCTCGCTTAGGGTGCGAGAGGTCCCGGGTTCAAATCCCGGACGAGCCCTTTATTCTGTGAAACTCTGCATCGTTTGGTTCTACCGGCCACCGGTCAACTGCTGCACTTAGTTACCCAGGACTTACTTTCGGAAATGTTGATGCACAGTGGAACGCAGCTGAAATGACCGTATTTTCTGCAGACCACTCTAAAACGTTGGTGTGAGGAAAGGCGCTGAATAAATGGCATCCTTGGCCCAAGCTCGTTGGTCTAGGGGTATGATTCTCGCTTCGGGTGCGAGAGGTCCCGGGTTCAACTCCCGGACGAGCCCTTCTTTCACAAAGAATTGCCAGACTTTACAGAAAAAAATCCACTCTAACGAAATAAACGACGACCACCCTCTGTTGTTAGCCATTGCAGGAAAAGAGCCCATTCTGGAAAACTTTTTTGACTTACTCAGGAATGCAAGGGGTCCACACAAAATAAAACCCATTGCAGCACTCAGCGGCTCGTTGGTCTAGGGGTATGATTCTCGCTTTGGGTGCGAGAGGTCCCGGGTTCAACTCCCGGACGAGCCCTTCTTTCACAAAGAAATGCCAGACTTTACAGAAAAAAATCCACTCTAACGAAATAAACGACGACCACCCTCTGTTGTTAGCCATTGCAGGAAAAGAGCCCATTCTGGAAAACTTTTTTGACTTACTCAGGAATGCAAGGGGTCCACACAAAATAAAACCCATTGCAACACTCAGCGGCTCGTTGGTCTAGGGGTATGATTCTCGCTTTGGGTGCGAGAGGTCCCGGGTTCAAATCCCGGACGAGCCCGTTTGTGCTTTCTCCCCAATTTATTGTGGGCCTCACCGCCAAACGCTTGTGTCCTGTAGAGAATTAGCCTCGGTTGGATGTTCCTTTTCACCCCACAAAACTGTTCAATTGCGGCTCGTTGGTCTAGGGGTATGATTCTCGCTTTGGGTGCGAGAGGTCCCGGGTTCAAATCCCGGACGAGCCCGTAAGCTAGACAGGTAAACTCTTTTGAAATGTGTCCTTTTTCAAGTCCCGTCAGTGGTGGAGAAAATTGCACGGTTTTTTTTTTCAGCTGAAGTCACGCTCTGTCGGGGCTCGTTGGTCTAGGGGTATGATTCTCGCTTAGGGTGCGAGAGGTTCCGGGTTCAAATCCCGGACGAGCCCGTCGCCAAGCAAGCTTTTGTCAGTATCATGAGATTGTGTGAGCACTGTCTCACCTTTGATGTACAGCATAGCTTAGCTGCAGCTCAACACCACCACAGCTACCTTTCCTTTCAGCTAAATATTGATGCACAAGATGCTCGACATAAGCATTTGAGCAAGCTGGCTCGTTGGTCTAGGGGTATGATTCTCGCTTAGGGTGCGAGAGGTCCCGGGTTCAAATCCCGGACGAGCCCTTTATTCTGTGAAACTCTGCATCGTTTGGTTCTACCGGCCACCGGTCAACTGCTGCACTTAGTTACCCAGGACTTACTTTCGGAAATGTTGATGCACAGTGGAACGCAGCTGAAATGACCGTATTTTCTGCAGACCACTCTAAAACGTTGGTGTGAGGAAAGGCGCTGAATAAATGGCATCCTTGGCCCAAGCTCGTTGGTCTAGGGGTATGATTCTCGCTTCGGGTGCGAGAGGTCCCGGGTTCAACTCCCGGACGAGCCCTTCTTTCACAAAGAATTGCCAGACTTAACAGAAAAAAATCCACTCTAACGAAATAAACGACGACCACCCTCTGTTGTTAGCCATTGCAGGAAAAGAGCCCATTCTGGAAAACTTTTTTGACTTACTCAGGAATGCAAGGGGTCCACACAAAATAAAACCCATTGCAGCACTCAGCGGCTCGTTGGTCTAGGGGTATGATTCTCGCTTTGGGTGCGAGAGGTCCCGGGTTCAACTCCCGGACGAGCCCTTCTTTCACAAAGAAATGCCAGACTTTACAGAAAAAAATCCACTCTAACGAAATAAACGACGACCACCCTCTGTTGTTAGCCATTGCAGGAAAAGAGCCCATTCTGGAAAACTTTTTTGACTTACTCAGGAATGCAAGGGGTCCACACAAAATAAAACCCATTGCAACACTCAGCGGCTCGTTGGTCTAGGGGTATGATTCTCGCTTTGGGTGCGAGAGGTCCCGGGTTCAAATCCCGGACGAGCCCGTTTGTGCTTTCTCCCCAATTTATTGTGGGCCTCACCGCCAAACGCTTGTGTCCTGTAGAGAATTAGCCTCGGTTGGATTTTCCTTTTCACCCCACAAAACTGTTCAATTGCGGCTCGTTGGTCTAGGGGTATGATTCTCGCTTTGGGTGCGAGAGGTCCCGGGTTCAAATCCCGGACGAGCCCGTAAGCTAGACAGGTAAACTCTTTTGAAATGTGTCCTTTTTCAAGTCCCGTCAGTGGTGGAGAAAATTGCACGGTTTTTTTTTTCAGCTGAAGTCACGCTCTGTCGGGGCTCGTTGGTCTAGGGGTATGATTCTCGCTTAGGGTGCGAGAGGTCCCGGGTTCAAATCCCGGACGAGCCCGTCGCCAAGCAAGCTTTTGTCAGTATCATGAGATTGTGTGAGCACTGTCTCACCTTTGATGTACAGCATAGCTTAGCTGCAGCTCAACACCACCACAGCTACCTTTCCTTTCAGCTAAATATTGATGCACAAGATGCTCGACATAAGCATTTGAGCAAGCTGGCTCGTTGGTCTAGGGGTATGATTCTCGCTTAGGGTGCGAGAGGTCCCGGGTTCAAATCCCGGACGAGCCCTTTATTCTGTGAAACTCTGCATCGTTTGGTTCTACCGGCCACCGGTCAACTGCTGCACTTAGTTACCCAGGACTTACTTTCGGAAATGTTGATGCACAGTGGAACGCAGCTGAAATGACCGTATTTTCTGCAGACCACTCTAAAACGTTGGTGTGAGGAAAGGCGCTGAATAAATGGCATCCTTGGCCCAAGCTCGTTGGTCTAGGGGTATGATTCTCGCTTCGGGTGCGAGAGGTCCCGGGTTCAACTCCCGGACGAGCCCTTCTTTCACAAAGAATTGCCAGACTTTACAGAAAAAAATCCACTCTAACGAAATAAACGACGACCACCCTCTGTTGTTAGCCATTGCAGGAAAAGAGCCCATTCTGGAAAACTTTTTTGACTTACTCAGGAATGCAAGGGGTCCACACAAAATAAAACCCATTGCAGCACTCAGCGGCTCGTTGGTCTAGGGGTATGATTCTCGCTTTGGGTGCGAGAGGTCCCGGGTTCAACTCCCGGACGAGCCCTTCTTTCACAAAGAAATGCCAGACTTTACAGAAAAAAATCCACTCTAACGAAGTAAACGACGACCACCCTCTGTTGTTAGCCATTGCAGGAAAAGAGCCCATTCTGGAAAACTTTTTTGACTTACTCAGGAATGCAAGGGGTCCACACAAAATAAAACCCATTGCAACACTCAGCGGCTCGTTGGTCTAGGGGTATGATTCTCGCTTTGGGTGCGAGAGGTCCCGGGTTCAAATCCCGGACGAGCCCGTTTGTGCTTTCTCCCCAATTTATTGTGGGCCTCACCGCCAAACGCTTGTGTCCTGTAGAGAATTAGCCTCGGTTGGATGTTCCTTTTCACCCCACAAAACTGTTCAATTGCGGCTCGTTGGTCTAGGGGTATGATTCTCGCTTTGGGTGCGAGAGGTCCCGGGTTCAAATCCCGGACGAGCCCGTAAGCTAGACAGGTAAACTCTTTTGAAATGTGTCCTTTTTCAAGTCCCGTCAGTGGTGGAGAAAATTGCACGGTTTTTTTTTTCAGCTGAAGTCACGCTCTGTCGGGGCTCGTTGGTCTAGGGGTATGATTCTCGCTTAGGGTGCGAGAGGTCCCGGGTTCAAATCCCGGACGAGCCCGTCGCCAAGCAAGCTTTTGTCAGTATCATGAGATTGTGTGAGCACTGTCTCACCTTTGATGTACAGCATAGCTTAGCTGCAGCTCAACACCACCACAGCTACCTTTCCTTTCAGCTAAATATTGATGCACAAGATGCTCGACATAAGCATTTGAGCAAGCTGGCTCGTTGGTCTAGGGGTATGATTCTCGCTTAGGGTGCGAGAGGTCCCGGGTTCAAATCCCGGACGAGCCCTTTATTCTGTGAAACTCTGCATCGTTTGGTTCTACCCAGGGGGTCAGGATTTGGAGGGATAGCTTCAGCCAGTTAGCATGTAATTTGGCCGCCGACATCTTTGAAAAAATGGCGTTCCATGGTTGTACCATATCCGGCACCAGCGCATGCACGAGACAGCTCATGCACGAGCTGTCTCAGCTCATGCACGAGTTTGGTGTTGAGCACGAGCGTCCTCGCGCGTCCATGTTGATAACGCATTCTAGAAGACATAAATAAAATGATTGACGACTAGGATTAAGTTACCGATACTTGATGCCCGTGGGTTATCTTTATACCAGGCTTTGTGAATAAAAGAAAAAAGCAAATGTCGTTCTAATAGGTTACTATTATTTGCATTAGACTATGTATGAGTTGGCAAGGTATGATAAGACATTCTAGGAAATGCGAAGAAATTCTCTAACTAAACCCAATTATTAACCTACTCGCTGTCCTGTAGGCTAGGCTATGAAAACTATTTTAAAACGCTCAGCTGCAGACCTGTTACCTAGTTCATAACAACGCAGCGTTGGGGGTCACAGCCTACAGTAGATAACGGCAAAAGTTTCCGACAGTGACAGCAGACTTAAAATGCATGCTGCTCGAAACATAACACATGGATGCGCGCTTCTACCGGTAAGCCTATAATATGCGTTGGCTTCATTTCATCTGTCTGTAGGTTTAAGCTGCAAATTCACACTGGGTGCAGCACAAATAGCATATCTGGTATCCACACGTTTCTTACATCCCATGTCTAGTTATGAGTCATTTTCGTCGGGTAGACAGCCTATTGCGCACATAACATCCTAGGCTACAGTCAGTTCAAAGCATTTACTGTGGGGATCATATTTATGTGTATGCTAAGTGAATTCTTGCTCAATATTGACTCGCCATGTTTATTATATCATGACATATGGATATCACATTATAGGATTTCGAGACAAGGGGCAAACTTCTCCACCACCATCCCAACTCAAATAATTAAATACATTTGCGCCTGTAACGATAGGAGCGCGTTCACGAACACCTTCTCTCACTCTCCAATCTTCATCAACGATGTACCTATGTTGTCTCGTTGTAACGTGAAACCTAATTGGCTCATTCTAGCTGGTGACGGAAATGGACACCCATGGAACGCCATTTTCTCAAAGATGGCTGCGGCCAATTTCAAACTTTTTTGGCTGAAGTAGCTAGCCTAGCATCGGCCATTGAAATGAATGGGGGCGGGACTTAGTCCCTCTCTCCAGTTCTTATAATACCTCCATGGTTCTACCGGCCACCGGTCAACTGCTGCACTTAGTTACCCAGGACTTACTTTCGGAAATGTTGATGCACAGTGGAACGCAGCTGAAATGACCGTATTTTCTGCAGACCACTCTAAAACGTTGGTGTGAGGAAAGGCGCTGAATAAATGGCATCCTTGGCCCAAGCTCGTTGGTCTAGGGGTATGATTCTCGCTTCGGGTGCGAGAGGTCCCGGGTTCAACTCCCGGACGAGCCCTTCTTTCACAAAGAATTGCCAGACTTTACAGAAAAAAATCCACTCTAACGAAATAAACGACGACCACCCTCTGTTGTTAGCCATTGCAGGAAAAGAGCCCATTCTGGAAAACTTTTTTGACTTACTCAGGAATGCAAGGGGTCCACACAAAATAAAACCCATTGCAGCACTCAGCGGCTCGTTGGTCTAGGGGAATGATTCTCGCTTTGGGTGCGAGAGGTCCCGGGTTCAAATCCCGGACGAGCCCGTTTGTGCTTTCTCCCCAATTTATTGTGGGCCTCACCGCCAAACGCTTGTGTCCTGTAGAGAATTAGCCTCGGTTGGATGTTCCTTTTCACCCCACAAAACTGTTCAATTGCGGCTCGTTGGTCTAGGGGTATGATTCTCGCTTTGGGTGCGAGAGGTCCCGGGTTCAAATCCCGGACGAGCCCGTAAGCTAGACAGGTAAACTCTTTTGAAATGTGTCCTTTTTAAAGTCCCGTCAGTGGTGGAGAAAATTGCACGATTTTTTTTTTCAGCTGAAGTCAAACTCTGTCGGGGCTCGTTGGTCTAGGGGAAAGATTCTCGCTTAGGGTGCGAGAGGTCCCGGGTTCAAATCCCGGACGAGCCCGTCGCCAAGCAAGCTTTTGTCAGTATCATGAGATTGTGTGAGCACTGTCTCACCTTTGATATACAGCATAGCTTAGCTGCAGCTCAACACCACCACAGCTACCTTTCCTTTCAGCTAAATATTGATGCACAAGATGCTCGACATAAGCATTTGAGCAAGCTGGCTCGTTGGTCTAGGGGTATGATTCTCGCTTAGGGTGCGAGAGGTCCCGGGTTCAAATCCCGGACGAGCCCTTTATTCTGTGAAACTCTGCATCGTTTGGTTCTACCGGCCACCGGTCAACTGCTGCACTTAGTTACCCAGGACTTACTTTCGGAAATGTTGATGCACAGTGGAACGCAGCTGAAATGACCGTCTTTTCTGCAGACCACTCTAAAACGTTGGTGTGAGGAAAGGCGCTGAATAAATGGCATCCTTGGCCCAGGCTCGTTGGTCTAGGGGTATGATTCTCGCTTCGGGTGCGAGAGGTCCCGGGTTCAACTCCCGGACGAGCCCTTCTTTCACAAAGAAATGCCAGACTTTACAGAAAAAAATCCACTCTAACGAAATAAACGACGACCACCCTCTGTTGTTAGCCATTGCAGGAAAAGAGCCCATTCTGGAAAACTTTTTTGACTTACTCAGGAATGCAAGGGGTCCACACAAAATAAAACCCATTGCAGCACTCAGCGGCTCGTTGGTCTAGGGGTATGATTCTCGCTTTGGGTGCGAGAGGTCCCGGGTTCAATTCCCGGACGAGCCCGTTTGTGCTTTCTCCCCAATTTATTGTGGGCCTCACCGCCAAACGCTTGTGTCCTGTAGAGAATTAGCCTCGGTTGGATGTTCCTTTTCACCCCACAAAACTGTTCAATTGCGGCTCGTTGGTCTAGGGGTATGATTCTCGCTTTGGGTGCGAGAGGTCCCGGGTTCAAATCCCGGACGAGCCCGTAAGCTAGACAGGTAAACTCTTTTGAAATGTGTCCTTTTTCAAGTCCCGTCAGTGGTGGAGAAAATTGCACGGTTTTTTTTTTCAGCTGAAGTCACGCTCTGTCGGGGCTCGTTGGTCTAGGGGTATGATTCTCGCTTAGGGTGCGAGAGGTCCCGGGTTCAAATCCCGGACGAGCCCGTCGCCAAGCAAGCTTTTGTCAGTATCATGAGATTGTGTGAGCACTGTCTCACCTTTGATGTACAGCATAGCTTAGCTGCAGCTCAACACCACCACAGCTACCTTTCCTTTCAGCTAAATATTGATGCACAAGATGCTCGACATAAGCATTTGAGCAAGCTGGCTCGTTGGTCTAGGGGTATGATTCTCGCTTAGGGTGCGAGAGGTCCCGGGTTCAAATCCCGGACGAGCCCTTTATTCTGTGAAACTCTGCATCGTTTGGTTCTACCGGCCACCGGTCAACTGCTGCACTTAGTTACCCAGGACTTACTTTCGGAAATGTTGATGCACAGTGGAACGCAGCTGAAATGACCGTATTTTCTGCAGACCACTCTAAAACGTTGGTGTGAGGAAAGGCGCTGAATAAATGGCATCCTTGGCCCAAGCTCGTTGGTCTAGGGGTATGATTCTCGCTTCGGGTGCGAGAGGTCCCGGGTTCAACTCCCGGACGAGCCCTTCTTTCACAAAGAATTGCCAGACTTTACAGAAAAAAATCCACTCTAACGAAATAAACGACGACCACCCTCTGTTGTTAGCCATTGCAGGAAAAGAGCCCATTCTGGAAAACTTTTTTGACTTACTCAGGAATGCAAGGGGTCCACACAAAATAAAACCCATTGCAGCACTCAGCGGCTCGTTGGTCTAGGGGAATGATTCTCGCTTTGGGTGCGAGAGGTCCCGGGTTCAAATCCCGGACGAGCCCGTTTGTGCTTTCTCCCCAATTTATTGTGGGCCTCACCGCCAAACGCTTGTGTCCTGTAGAGAATTAGCCTCGGTTGGATGTTCCTTTTCACCCCACAAAACTGTTCAATTGCGGCTCGTTGGTCTAGGGGTATGATTCTCGCTTTGGGTGCGAGAGGTCCCGGGTTCAAATCCCGGACGAGCCCGTAAGCTAGACAGGTAAACTCTTTTGAAATGTGTCCTTTTTAAAGTCCCGTCAGTGGTGGAGAAAATTGCACGATTTTTTTTTTCAGCTGAAGTCAAACTCTGTCGGGGCTCGTTGGTCTAGGGGTATGATTCTCGCTTAGGGTGCGAGAGGTCCCGGGTTCAAATCCCGGACGAGCCCGTCGCCAAGCAAGCTTTTGTCAGTATCATGAGATTGTGTGAGCACTGTCTCACCTTTGATATACAGCATAGCTTAGCTGCAGCTCAACACCACCACAGCTACCTTTCCTTTCAGCTAAATATTGATGCACAAGATGCTCGACATAAGCATTTGAGCAAGCTGGCTCGTTGGTCTAGGGGTATGATTCTCGCTTAGGGTGCGAGAGGTCCCGGGTTCAAATCCCGGACGAGCCCTTTATTCTGTGAAACTCTGCATCGTTTGGTTCTACCGGCCACCGGTCAACTGCTGCACTTAGTTACCCAGGACTTACTTTCGGAAATGTTGATGCACAGTGGAACGCAGCTGAAATGACCGTCTTTTCTGCAGACCACTCTAAAACGTTGGTGTGAGGAAAGGCGCTGAATAAATGGCATCCTTGGCCCAGGCTCGTTGGTCTAGGGGTATGATTCTCGCTTCGGGTGCGAGAGGTCCCGGGTTCAACTCCCGGACGAGCCCTTCTTTCACAAAGAAATGCCAGACTTTACAGAAAAAAATCCACTCTAACGAAATAAACGACGACCACCCTCTGTTGTTAGCCATTGCAGGAAAAGAGCCCATTCTGGAAAACTTTTTTGACTTACTCAGGAATGCAAGGGGTCCACACAAAATAAAACCCATTGCAGCACTCAGCGGCTCGTTGGTCTAGGGGTATGATTCTCGCTTTGGGTGCGAGAGGTCCCGGGTTCAATTCCCGGACGAGCCCGTTTGTGCTTTCTCCCCAATTTATTGTGGGCCTCACCGCCAAACGCTTGTGTCCTGTAGAGAATTAGCCTCGGTTGGATGTTCCTTTTCACCCCACAAAACTGTTCAATTGCGGCTCGTTGGTCTAGGGGTATGATTCTCGCTTTGGGTGCGAGAGGTCCCGGGTTCAAATCCCGGACGAGCCCGTAAGCTAGACAGGTAAACTCTTTTGAAATGTGTCCTTTTTCAAGTCCCGTCAGTGGTGGAGAAAATTGCACGGTTTTTTTTTTCAGCTGAAGTCAAACTCTGTCGGGGCTCGTTGGTCTAGGGGTATGATTCTCGCTTAGGGTGCGAGAGGTCCCGGGTTCAAATCCCGGACGAGCCCGTCGCCAAGCAAGCTTTTGTCAGTATCATGAGATTGTGTGAGCACTGTCTCACCTTTGATGTACAGCATAGCTTAGCTGCAGCTCAACACCACCACAGCTACCTTTCCTTTCAGCTAAATATTGATGCACAAGATGCTCGACATAAGCATTTGAGCAAGCTGGCTCGTTGGTCTAGGGGTATGATTCTCGCTTAGGGTGCGAGAGGTCCCGGGTTCAAATCCCGGACGAGCCCTTTATTCTGTGAAACTCTGCATCGTTTGGTTCTACCGGCCACCGGTCAACTGCTGCACTTAGTTACCCAGGACTTACTTTCGGAAATGTTGATGCACAGTGGAACGCAGCTGAAATGACCGTCTTTTCTGCAGACCACTCTAAAACGTTGGTGTGAGGAAAGGCGCTGAATAAATGGCATCCTTGGCCCAGGCTCGTTGGTCTAGGGGTATGATTCTCGCTTCGGGTGCGAGAGGTCCCGGGTTCAACTCCCGGACGAGCCCTTCTTTCACAAAGAAATGCCAGACTTTACAGAAAAAAATCCACTCTAACGAAATAAACGACGACCACCCTCTGTTGTTAGCCATTGCAGGAAAAGAGCCCATTCTGGAAAACTTTTTTGACTTACTCAGGAATGCAAGGGGTCCACACAAAATAAAACCCATTGCAGCACTCAGCGGCTCGTTGGTCTAGGGGTATGATTCTCGCTTTGGGTGCGAGAGGTCCCGGGTTCAATTCCCGGACGAGCCCGTTTGTGCTTTCTCCCCAATTTATTGTGGGCCTCACCGCCAAACGCTTGTGTCCTGTAGAGAATTAGCCTCGGTTGGATGTTCCTTTTCACCCCACAAAACTGTTCAATTGCGGCTCGTTGGTCTAGGGGTATGATTCTCGCTTTGGGTGCGAGAGGTCCCGGGTTCAAATCCCGGACGAGCCCGTAAGCTTGACAGGTAAACTCTTTTGAAATGTGTCCTTTTTCAAGTCCCGTCAGTGGTGGAGAAAATTGCACGTTTTTTTTTTTCAGCTGAAGTGAAACTCTGTCGGGGCTCGTTGGTCTAGGGGTATAATTCTCGCTTAGGGTGCGAGAGGTCCCGGGTTCAAATCCCGGACGAGCCCGTCGCCAAGCAAGCTTTTGTCAGTATCATGAGATTGTGTGAGCACTGTCTCACCTTTGATGTACAGCATAGCTTAGCTGCAGCTCAACACCACCACGGCTACCTTTCCTTTCAGCTAAATATTGATGCACAAGATGCTCGACATAAGCATTTGAGCAAGCTGGCTCGTTGGTCTAGGGGTATGATTCTCGCTTAGGGTGCGAGAGGTCCCGGGTTCAAATCCCGGACGAGCCCTTTATTCTGTGAAACTCTGCATCGTTTGGTTCTACCGGCCACCGGTCAACTGCTGCACTTAGTTACCCAGGACTTACTTTCGGAAATGTTGATGCACAGTGGAACGCAGCTGAAATGACCGTCTTTTCTGCAGACCACTCTAAAACGTTGGTGTGAGGAAAGGCGCTGAATAAATGGCATCCTTGGCCCAGGCTCGTTGGTCTAGGGGTATGATTCTCGCTTCGGGTGCGAGAGGTCCCGGGTTCAACTCCCGGACGAGCCCTTCTTTCACAAAGAAATGCCAGACTTTACAGAAAAAAATCCACTCTAACGAAATAAACGACGACCACCCTCTGTTGTTAGCCATTGCAGGAAAAGAGCCCATTCTGGAAAACTTTTTTGACTTACTCAGGAATGCAAGGGGTCCACACAAAATAAAACCCATTGCAACACTCAGCGGCTCGTTGGTCTAGGGGTATGATTCTCGCTTTGGGTGCGAGAGGTCCCGGGTTCAAATCCCGGACGAGCCCGTTTGTGCTTTCTCCCCAATTTATTGTGGGCCTCACCGCCAAACGCTTGTGTCCTGTAGAGAATTAGCCTCGGTTGGATGTTCCTTTTCACCCCACAAAACTGTTCAATTGCGGCTCGTTGGTCTAGGGGTATGATTCTCGCTTTGGGTGCGAGAGGTCCCGGGTTCAAATCCCGGACGAGCCCGTAAGCTAGACAGGTAAACTCTTTTGAAATGTGTCCTTTTTCAAGTCCCGTCAGTGGTGGAGAAAATTGCACGTTTTTTTTTTTCAGCTGAAGTCAAACTCTGTCGGGGCTCGTTGGTCTAGGGGTATGATTCTCGCTTAGGGTGCGAGAGGTCCCGGGTTCAAATCCCGGACGAGCCCGTCGCCAAGCAAGCTTTTGTCAGTATCATGAGATCGTGTGAGCACTGTCTCACCTTTGATGTACAGCATAGCTTAGCTGCAGCTCAACACCACCACAGCTACCTTTCCTTTCAGCTAAATATTGATGCACAAGATGCTCGACATAAGCATTTGAGCAAGCTGGCTCGTTGGTCTAGGGGTATGATTCTCGCTTGGGGTGCGAGAGGTCCCGGGTTCAAATCCCGGACGAGCCCTTTATTCTGTGAAACTCTGCATCGTTTGGTTCTACCGGCCACCGGTCAACTGCTGCACTTAGTTACCCAGGACTTACTTTCGGAAATGTTGATGCACAGTGGAACGCAGCTGAAATGACCGTCTTTTCTGCAGACCACTCTAAAACGTTGGTGTGAGGAAAGGCGCTGAATAAATGGCATCCTTGGCCCAGGCTCGTTGGTCTAGGGGTATGATTCTCGCTTCGGGTGCGAGAGGTCCCGGGTTCAACTCCCGGACGAGCCCTTCTTTCACAAAGAAATGCCAGACTTTACAGAAAAAAATCCACTCTAACGAAATAAACGACGACCACCCTCTGTTGTTAGCCATTGCAGGAAAAGAGCCCATTCTGGAAAACTTTTTTGACTTACTCAGGAATGCAAGGGGTCCAGACAAAATAAAACCCATTGCAGCACTCAGCGGCTCGTTGGTCTAGGGGTATGATTCTCGCTTTGGGTGCGAGAGGTCCCGGGTTCAAATCCCGGACGAGCCCGTTTGTGCTTTCTCCCGAATTTATTGTGGGCCTCACCGCCAAACGCTTGTGTCCTGTAGAGAATTAGCCTCGGTTGGATGTTCCTTTTCACCCCACAAAACTGTTCAATTGCGGCTCGTTGGTCTAGGGGTATGATTCTCGCTTTGGGTGCGAGAGGTCCCGGGTTCAAATCCCGGACGAGCCCGTAAGCTAGACAGGTAAACTCTTTTGAAATGTGTCCTTTTTCAAGTCCCGTCAGTGGTGGAGAAAATTGCACGGTTTTTTTTTTCAGCTGAAGTCAAACTCTGTCGGGGCTCGTTGGTCTAGGGGTATGATTCTCGCTTAGGGTGCGAGAGGTCCCGGGTTCAAATCCCGGACGAGCCCGTCGCCAAGCAAGCTTTTGTCAGTATCATGAGATTGTGTGAGCACTGTCTCACCTTTGATGTACAGCATAGCTTAGCTGCAGCTCAACACCACCACAGCTACCTTTCCTTTCAGCTAAATATTGATGCACAAGATGCTCGACATAAGCATTTGAGCAAGCTGGCTCGTTGGTCTAGGGGTATGATTCTCGCTTAGGGTGCGAGAGGTCCCGGGTTCAAATCCCGGACGAGCCCTTTATTCTGTGAAACTCTGCATCGTTTGGTTCTACCGGCCACCGGTCAACTGCTGCACTTAGTTACCCAGGACTTACTTTCGGAAATGTTGATGCACAGTGGAACGCAGCTGAAATGACCGTCTTTTCTGCAGACCACTCTAAAACGTTGGTGTGAGGAAAGGCGCTGAATAAATGGCATCCTTGGCCCAGGCTCGTTGGTCTAGGGGTATGATTCTCGCTTCGGGTGCGAGAGGTCCCGGGTTCAACTCCCGGACGAGCCCTTCTTTCACAAAGAAATGCCAGACTTTACAGAAAAAAATCCACTCTAACGAAATAAACGACGACCACCCTCTGTTGTTAGCCATTGCAGGAAAAGAGCCCATTCTGGAAAACTTTTTTGACTTAATCAGGAATGCAAGGGGTCCACACAAAATAAAACCCATTGCAGCACTCAGCGGCTCGTTGGTCTAGGGGTATGATTCTCGCTTTGGGTGCGAGAGGTCCCGGGTTCAATTCCCGGACGAGCCCGTTTGTGCTTTCTCCCCAATTTATTGTGGGCCTCACCGCCAAACGCTTGTGTCCTGTAGAGAATTAGCCTCGGTTGGATGTTCCTTTTCACCCCACAAAACTGTTCAATTGCGGCTCGTTGGTCTAGGGGTATGATTCTCGCTTTGGGTGCGAGAGGTCCCGGGTTCAAATCCCGGACGAGCCCGTAAGCTTGACAGGTAAACTCTTTTGAAATGTGTCCTTTTTCAAGTCCCGTCAGTGGTGGAGAAAATTGCACGTTTTTTTTTTTCAGCTGAAGTGAAACTCTGTCGGGGCTCGTTGGTCTAGGGGTATGATTCTCGCTTAGGGTGCGAGAGGTCCCGGGTTCAAATCCCGGACGAGCCCGTCGCCAAGCAAGCTTTTGTCAGTATCATGAGATTGTGTGAGCACTGTCTCACCTTTGATGTACAGCATAGCTTAGCTGCAGCTCAACACCACCACGGCTACCTTTCCTTTCAGCTAAATATTGATGCACAAGATGCTCGACATAAGCATTTGAGCAAGCTGGCTCGTTGGTCTAGGGGTATGATTCTCGCTTAGGGTGCGAGAGGTCCCGGGTTCAAATCCCGGACGAGCCCTTTATTCTGTGAAACTCTGCATCGTTTGGTTCTACCGGCCACCGGTCAACTGCTGCACTTAGTTACCCAGGACTTACTTTCGGAAATGTTGATGCACAGTGGAACGCAGCTGAAATGACCGTCTTTTCTGCAGACCACTCTAAAACGTTGGTGTGAGGAAAGGCGCTGAATAAATGGCATCCTTGGCCCAGGCTCGTTGGTCTAGGGGTATGATTCTCGCTTCGGGTGCGAGAGGTCCCGGGTTCAACTCCCGGACGAGCCCTTCTTTCACAAAGAAATGCCAGACTTTACAGAAAAAAATCCACTCTAACGAAATAAACGACGACCACCCTCTGTTGTTAGCCATTGCAGGAAAAGAGCCCATTCTGGAAAACTTTTTTGACTTACTCAGGAATGCAAGGGGTCCACACAAAATAAAACCCATTGCAACACTCAGCGGCTCGTTGGTCTAGGGGTATGATTCTCGCTTTGGGTGCGAGAGGTCCCGGGTTCAAATCCCGGACGAGCCCGTTTGTGCTTTCTCCCCAATTTATTGTGGGCCTCACCGCCAAACGCTTGTGTCCTGTAGAGAATTAGCCTCGGTTGGATGTTCCTTTTCACCCCACAAAACTGTTCAATTGCGGCTCGTTGGTCTAGGGGTATGATTCTCGCTTTGGGTGCGAGAGGTCCCGGGTTCAAATCCCGGACGAGCCCGTAAGCTAGACAGGTAAACTCTTTTGAAATGTGTCCTTTTTCAAGTCCCGTCAGTGGTGGAGAAAATTGCACGTTTTTTTTTTTCAGCTGAAGTCAAACTCTGTCGGGGCTCGTTGGTCTAGGGGTATGATTCTCGCTTAGGGTGCGAGAGGTCCCGGGTTCAAATCCCGGACGAGCCCGTCGCCAAGCAAGCTTTTGTCAGTATCATGAGATCGTGTGAGCACTGTCTCACCTTTGATGTACAGCATAGCTTAGCTGCAGCTCAACACCACCACAGCTACCTTTCCTTTCAGCTAAATATTGATGCACAAGATGCTCGACATAAGCATTTGAGCAAGCTGGCTCGTTGGTCTAGGGGTATGATTCTCGCTTGGGGTGCGAGAGGTCCCGGGTTCAAATCCCGGACGAGCCCTTTATTCTGTGAAACTCTGCATCGTTTGGTTCTACCGGCCACCGGTCAACTGCTGCACTTAGTTACCCAGGACTTACTTTCGGAAATGTTGATGCACAGTGGAACGCAGCTGAAATGACCGTCTTTTCTGCAGACCACTCTAAAACGTTGGTGTGAGGAAAGGCGCTGAATAAATGGCATCCTTGGCCCAGGCTCGTTGGTCTAGGGGTATGATTCTCGCTTCGGGTGCGAGAGGTCCCGGGTTCAACTCCCGGACGAGCCCTTCTTTCACAAAGAAATGCCAGACTTTACAGAAAAAAATCCACTCTAACGAAATAAACGACGACCACCCTCTGTTGTTAGCCATTGCAGGAAAAGAGCCCATTCTGGAAAACTTTTTTGACTTACTCAGGAATGCAAGGGGTCCAGACAAAATAAAACCCATTGCAGCACTCAGCGGCTCGTTGGTCTAGGGGTATGATTCTCGCTTTGGGTGCGAGAGGTCCCGGGTTCAAATCCCGGACGAGCCCGTTTGTGCTTTCTCCCCAATTTATTGTGGGCCTCACCGCCAAACGCTTGTGTCCTGTAGAGAATTAGCCTCGGTTGGATGTTCCTTTTCACCCCACAAAACTGTTCAATTGCGGCTCGTTGGTCTAGGGGTATGATTCTCGCTTTGGGTGCGAGAGGTCCCGGGTTCAAATCCCGGACGAGCCCGTAAGCTAGACAGGTAAACTCTTTTGAAATGTGTCCTTTTTCAAGTCCCGTCAGTGGTGGAGAAAATTGCACGGTTTTTTTTTTCAGCTGAAGTCACACTCTGTCGGGGCTCGTTGGTCTAGGGGTATGATTCTCGCTTAGGGTGCGAGAAGTCCCGGGTTCAAATCCCGGACGAGCCCGTCGCCAAGCAAGCTTTTGTCAGTATCATGAGATTGTGTGAGCACTGTCTCACCTTTGATGTACAGCATAGCTTAGCTGCAGCTCAACACCACCACAGCTACCTTTCCTTTCAGCTAAATATTGATGCACAAGATGCTCGACATAAGCATTTGAGCAAGCTGGCTCGTTGGTCTAGGGGTATGATTCTCGCTTAGGGTGCGAGAGGTCCCGGGTTCAAATCCCGGACGAGCCCTTTATTCTGTGAAACTCTGCATCGTTTGGTTCTACCGGCCACCGGTCAACTGCTGCACTTAGTTACCCAGGACTTACTTTCGGAAATGTTGATGCACAGTGGAACGCAGCTGAAATGACCGTCTTTTCTGCAGACCACTCTAAAACGTTGGTGTGAGGAAAGGCGCTGAATAAATGGCATCCTTGGCCCAGGCTCGTTGGTCTAGGGGTATGATTCTCGCTTCGGGTGCGAGAGGTCCCGGGTTCAACTCCCGGACGAGCCCTTCTTTCACAAAGAAATGCCAGACTTTACAGAAAAAAATCCACTCTAACGAAATAAACGACGACCACCCTCTGTTGTTAGCCATTGCAGGAAAAGAGCCCATTCTGGAAAACTTTTTTGACTTACTCAGGAATGCAAGGGGTCCACACAAAATAAAACCCATTGCAGCACTCAGCGGCTCGTTGGTCTAGGGGTATGATTCTCGCTTTGGGTGCGAGAGGTCCCGGGTTCAAATCCCGGACGAGCCCGTTTGTGCTTTCTCCCCAATTTATTGTGGGCCTCACCGCCAAACGCTTGTGTCCTGTAGAGAATTAGCCTCGGTTGGATGTTCCTTTTCACCCCACAAAACTGTTCAATTGCGGCTCGTTGGTCTAGGGGTATGATTCTCGCTTTGGGTGCGAGAGGTACCGGGTTCAAATCCCGGACGAGCCCGTAAGCTAGACAGGTAAACTCTTTTGAAATGTGTCCTTTTTCAAGTCCCGTCAGTGGTGGAGAAAATTGCACGGTTTTTTTTTTCAGCAGAAGTCACACTCTGTCGGGGCTCGTTGGTCTAGGGGTATGATTCTCGCTTAGGGTGCGAGAGGTCCCTGGTTCAAATCCCGGACGAGCCCGTCGCCAAGCAAGCTTTTGTCAGTATCATGAGATTGTGTGAGCACTGTCTCACCTTTGATGTACAGCATAGCTTAGCTGCAGCTCAACACCACCACAGCTACCTTTCCTTTCAGCTAAATATTGATGCACAAGATGCTCGACATAAGCATTTGAGCAAGCTGGCTCGTTGGTCTAGGGGTATGATTCTCGCTTAGGGTGCGAGAGGTCCGGGGTTCAAATCCCGGACGAGCCCTTTATTCTGTGAAACTCTGCATCGTTTGGTTCTACCGGCCACCGGTCAACTGCTGCACTTAGTCACCCAGGACTTACTTTCGGAAATGTTGATGCACAGTGGAACGCAGCTGAAATGACCGTCTTTTCTGCAGACCACTCTAAAACGTTGGTGTGAGGAAAGGCGCTGAATAAATGGCATCCTTGGCCCAGGCTCGTTGGTCTAGGGGTATGATTCTCGCTTCGGGTGCGAGAGGTCCCGGGTTCAACTCCCGGACGAGCCCTTCTTTCACAAAGAAATGCCAGACTTTACAGAAAAAAATCCACTCTAACGAAATAAACGACGACCACCCTCTGTTGTTAGCCATTGCAGGAAAAGAGCCCATTCTGGAAAACTTTTTTGACTTACTCAGGAATGCAAGGGGTCCACACAAAATAAAACCCATTGCAGCACTCAGCGGCTCGTTGGTCTAGGGGTATGATTCTCGCTTTGGGTGCGAGAGGTCCCGGGTTCAAATCCCGGACGAGCCCGTTTGTGCTTTCTCCCCAATTTATTGTGGGCCTCACCGCCAAACGCTTGTGTCCTGTAGAGAATTAGCCTCGGTTGGATGTTCCTTTTCACCCCACAAAACTGTTCAATTGCGGCTCGTTGGTCTAGGGGTATGATTCTCGCTTTGGTTGCGAGAGGTCCCGGGTTCAAATCCCGGACGAGCCCGTAAGCTAGACAGGTAAACTCTTTTGAAATGTGTCCTTTTTCAAGTCCCGTCAGTGGTGGAGAAAATTGCACGGTTTTTTTTTTCAGCTGAAGTCACACTCTGTCGGGGCTCGTTGGTCTAGGGGTATGATTCTCGCTTAGGGTGCGAGAGGTCCCGGGTTCAAATCCCGGACGAGCCCGTCGCCAAGCAAGCTTTTGTCAGTATCATGAGATTGTGTGAGCACTGTCTCACCTTTGATGTACAGCATAGCTTAGCTGCAGCTCAACACCACCACAGCTACCTTTCCTTTCAGCTAAATATTGATGCACAAGATGCTCGACATAAGCATTTGAGCAAGCTGGCTCGTTGGTCTAGGGGTATGATTCTCGCTTAGGGTGCGAGAGGTCCCGGGTTCAAATCCCGGACGAGCCCTTTATTCTGTGAAACTCTGCATCGTTTGGTTCTACCGGCCACCGGTCAACTGCTGCACTTAGTTACCCAGGACTTACTTTCGGAAATGTTGATGCACAGTGGAACGCAGCTGAAATGACCGTCTTTTCTGCAGACCACTCTAAAACGTTGGTGTGAGGAAAGGCGCTGAATAAATGGCATCCTTGGCCCAGGCTCGTTGGTCTAGGGGTATGATTCTCGCTTCGGGTGCGAGAGGTCCCGGGTTCAACTCCCGGACGAGCCCTTCTTTCACAAAGAAATGCCAGACTTTACAGAAAAAAATCCACTCTAACGAAATAAACGACGACCACCCTCTGTTGTTAGCCATTGCAGGAAAAGAGCCCATTCTGGAAAACTTTTTTGACTTACTCAGGAATGCAAGGGGTCCACACAAAATAAAACCCATTGCAGCACTCAGCGGCTCGTTGGTCTAGGGGTATGATTCTCGCTTTGGGTGCGAGAGGTCCCGGGTTCAAATCCCGGACGAGCCCGTTTGTGCTTTCTCCCCAATTTATTGTGGGCCTCACCGCCAAACGCTTGTGTCCTGTAGAGAATTAGCCTCGGTTGGATGTTCCTTTTCACCCCACAAAACTGTTCAATTGCGGCTCGTTGGTCTAGGGGTATGATTCTCGCTTTGGGTGCGAGAGGTCCCGGGTTCAAATCCCGGACGAGCCCGTAAGCTAGACAGGTAAACTCTTTTGAAATGTGTCCTTTTTCAAGTCCCGTCAGTGGTGGAGAAAATTGCACGGTTTTTTTTTTCAGCTGAAGTCACACTCTGTCGGGGCTCGTTGGTCTAGGGGTATGATTCTCGCTTAGGGTGCGAGAGGTCCCGGGTTCAAATCCCGGACGAGCCCGTCGCCAAGCAAGCTTTTGTCAGTATCATGAGATTGTGTGAGCACTGTCTCACCTTTGATGTACAGCATAGCTTAGCTGCAGCTCAACACCACCACAGCTACCTTTCCTTTCAGCTAAATATTGATGCACAAAATGCTCGACATAAGCATTTGAGCAAGCTGGCTGTTGGTCTAGGGGTATGATTCTCGCTTAGGGTGCGAGAGGTCCGGGGTTCAAATCCCGGACGAGCCCTTTATTCTGTGAAACTCTGCATCGTTTGGTTCTACCGGCCACCGGTTAACTGCTGCACTTAGTTACCCAGGACTTACTTTCGGAAATGTTGATGCACAGTGGAACGCAGCTGAAATGACCGTCTTTTCTGCAGACCACTCTAAAACGTTGGTGTGAGGAAAGGCGCTGAATAAATGGCATCCTTGGCCCAGGCTCGTTGGTCTAGGGGTATGATTCTCGCTTCGGGTGCTAGAGGTCCCGGGTTCAACTCCCGGACGAGCCCTTCTTTCACAAAGAAATGCCAGACTTTACAGAAAAAAATCCACTCTAACGAAATAAACGACGACCACCCTCTGTTGTTAGCCATTGCAGGAAAAGAGCCCGTTCTGGAAAACTTTTTTGACTTACTCAGGAATGCAAGGGGTCCACACAAAATAAAACCCATTGCAGCACTCAGCGGCTCGTTGGTCTAGGGGTATGATTCTCGCTTTGGGTGCGAGAGGTCCCGGGTTCAAATCCCGGACGAGCCCGTTTGTGCTTTCTCCCCAATTTATTGTGGGCCTCACCGCCAAACGCTTGTGTCCTGTAGAGAATTAGCCTCGGTTGGATGTTCCTTTTCACCCCACAAAACTGTTCAATTGCGGCTCGTTGGTCTAGGGGTATGATTCTCGCTTTGGGTGCGAGAGGTCCCGGGTTCAAATCCCGGACGAGCCCGTAAGCTAGACAGGTAAACTCTTTTGAAATGTGTCCTTTTTCAAGTCCCGTCAGTGGTGGAGAAAATTGCACGGTTTTTTTTTTCAGCTGAAGTCACACTCTGTCGGGGCTCGTTGGTCTAGGGGTATGATTCTCGCTTAGGGTGCGAGAGGTCCCGGGTTCAAATCCCGGACGAGCCCGTCGCCAAGCAAGCTTTTGTCAGTATCATGAGATTGTGTGAGCACTGTCTCACCTTTGATGTACAGCATAGCTTAGCTGCAGCTCAACACCACCACAGCTACCTTTCCTTTCAGCTAAATATTGATGCACAAGATGCTCGACATAAGCATTTGAGCAAGCTGGCTCGTTGGTCTAGGGGTATGATTCTCGCTTAGGGTGCGAGAGGTCCCGGGTTCAAATCCCGGACGAGCCCTTTATTCTGTGAAACTCTGCATCGTTTGGTTCTACCGGCCACCGGTCAACTGCTGCACTTAGTTACCCAGGACTTACTTTCGGAAATGTTGATGCACAGTGGAACGCAGCTGAAATGACCGTCTTTTCTGCAGACCACTCTAAAACGTTGGTGTGAGGAAAGGCGCTGAATAAATGGCATCCTTGGCCCAGGCTCGTTGGTCTAGGGGTATGATTCTCGCTTCGGGTGCGAGAGGTCCCGGGTTCAACTCCCGGACGAGCCCTTCTTTCACAAAGAAATGCCAGACTTTACAGAAAAAAATCCACTCTAACGAAATAAACGACGACCACCCTCTGTTGTTAGCCATTGCAGGAAAAGAGCCCATTCTGGAAAACTTTTTTGACTTACTCAGGAATGCAAGGGGTCCACACAAAATAAAACCCATTGCAGCACTCAGCGGCTCGTTGGTCTAGGGGTATGATTCTCGCTTTGGGTGCGAGAGGTCCCGGGTTCAAATCCCGGACGAGCCCGTTTGTGCTTTCTCCCCAATTTATTGTGGGCCTCACCGCCAAACGCTTGTGTCCTGTAGAGAATTAGCCTCGGTTGGATGTTCCTTTTCACCCCACAAAACTGTTCAATTGCGGCTCGTTGGTCTAGGGGTATGATTCTCGCTTTGGGTGCGAGAGGTCCCGGGTTCAAATCCCGGACGAGCCCGTAAGCTAGACAGGTAAACTCTTTTGAAATGTGTCCTTTTTCAAGTCCCGTCAGTGGTGGAGAAAATTGCACGGTTTTTTTTTTCAGCTGAAGTCACACTCTGTCGGGGCTCGTTGGTCTAGGGGTATGATTCTCGCTTAGGGTGCGAGAGGTCCCGGGTTCAAATCCCGGACGAGCCCGTCGCCAAGCAAGCTTTTGTCAGTATCATGAGATTGTGTGAGCACTGTCTCACCTTTGATGTACAGCATAGCTTAGCTGCAGCTCAACACCACCACAGCTACCTTTCCTTTCAGCTAAATATTGATGCACAAGATGCTCGACATAAGCATTTGAGCAAGCTGGCTCGTTGGTCTAGGGGTATGATTCTCGCTTAGGGTGCGAGAGGTCCCGGGTTCAAATCCCGGACGAGCCCTTTATTCTGTGAAACTCTGCATCGTTTGGTTCTACCGGCCACCGGTCAACTGCTGCACTTAGTTACCCAGGACTTACTTTCGGAAATGTTGATGCACAGTGGAACGCAGCTGAAATGACCGTCTTTTCTGCAGACCACTCTAAAACGTTGGTGTGAGGAAAGGCGCTGAATAAATGGCATCCTTGGCCCAGGCTCGTTGGTCTAGGGGTATGATTCTCGCTTCGGGTGCGAGAGGTCCCGGGTTCAACTCCCGGACGAGCCCTTCTTTCACAAAGAAATGCCAGACTTTACAGAAAAAAATCCACTCTAACGAAATAAACGACGACCACCCTCTGTTGTTAGCCATTGCAGGAAAAGAGCCCATTCTGGAAAACTTTTTTGACTTATTCAGGAATGCAAGGGGTCCACACAAAATAAAACCCATTGCAGCACTCAGCGGCTCGTTGGTCTAGGGGTATGATTCTCGCTTTGGGTGCGAGAGGTCCCGGGTTCAAATCCCGGACGAGCCCGTTTGTGCTTTCTCCCCAATTTATTGTGGGCCTCACCGCCAAACGCTTGTGTCCTGTAGAGAATTAGCCTCGGTTGGATGTTCCTTTTCACCCCACAAAACTGTTCAATTGCGGCTCGTTGGTCTAGGGGTATGATTCTCGCTTTGGGTGCGAGAGGTCCCGGGTTCAAATCCCGGACGAGCCCGTAAGCTAGACAGGTAAACTCTTTTGAAATGTGTCCTTTTTCAAGTCCCGTCAGTGGTGGAGAAAATTGCACGGTTTTTTTTTTCAGCAGAAGTCACACTCTGTCGGGGCTCGTTGGTCTAGGGGTATGATTCTCGCTTAGGGTGCGAGAGGTCCCTGGTTCAAATCCCGGACGAGCCCGTCGCCAAGCAAGCTTTTGTCAGTATCATGAGATTGTGTGAGCACTGTCTCACCTTTGATGTACAGCATAGCTTAGCTGCAGCTCAACACCACCACAGCTACCTTTCCTTTCAGCTAAATATTGATGCACAAGATGCTCGACATAAGCATTTGAGCAAGCTGGCTCGTTGGTCTAGGGGTATGATTCTCGCTTAGGGTGCGAGAGGTCCGGGGTTCAAATCCCGGACGAGCCCTTTATTCTGTGAAACTCTGCATCGTTTGGTTCTACCGGCCACCGGTCAACTGCTGCACTTAGTCACCCAGGACTTACTTTCGGAAATGTTGATGCACAGTGGAACGCAGCTGAAATGACCGTCTTTTCTGCAGACCACTCTAAAACGTTGGTGTGAGGAAAGGCGCTGAATAAATGGCATCCTTGGCCCAGGCTCGTTGGTCTAGGGGTATGATTCTCGCTTCGGGTGCGAGAGGTCCCGGGTTCAACTCCCGGACGAGCCCTTCTTTCACAAAGAAATGCCAGACTTTACAGAAAAAAATCCACTCTAACGAAATAAACGACGACCACCCTCTGTTGTTAGCCATTGCAGGAAAAGAGCCCATTCTGGAAAACTTTTTTGACTTACTCAGGAATGCAAGGGGTCCACACAAAATAAAACCCATTGCAGCACTCAGCGGCTCGTTGGTCTAGGGGTATGATTCTCGCTTTGGGTGCGAGAGGTCCCGGGTTCAAATCCCGGACGAGCCCGTTTGTGCTTTCTCCCCAATTTATTGTGGGCCTCACCGCCAAACGCTTGTGTCCTGTAGAGAATTAGCCTCGATTGGATGTTCCTTTTCACCCCACAAAACTGTTCAATTGCGGCTCGTTGGTCTAGGGGTATGATTCTCGCTTTGGGTGCGAGAGGTCCCGGGTTCAAATCCCGGACGAGCCCGTAAGCTAGACAGGTAAACTCTTTTGAAATGTGTCCTTTTTCAAGTCCCGTCAGTGGTGGAGAAAATTGCACGGTTTTTTTTTTCAGCTGAAGTCACACTCTGTCGGGGCTCGTTGGTCTAGGGGTATGATTCTCGCTTAGGGTGCGAGAGGTCCCGGGTTCAAATCCCGGACGAGCCCGTCGCCAAGCAAGCTTTTGTCAGTATCATGAGATTGTGTGAGCACTGTCTCACCTTTGATGTACAGCATAGCTTAGCTGCAGCTCAACACCACCACAGCTACCTTTCCTTTCAGCTAAATATTGATGCACAAGATGCTCGACATAAGCATTTGAGCAAGCTGGCTCGTTGGTCTAGGGGTATGATTCTCGCTTAGGGTGCGAGAGGTCCGGGGTTCAAATCCCGGACGAGCCCTTTATTCTGTGAAACTCTGCATCGTTTGGTTCTACCGGCCACCGGTCAACTGCTGCACTTAGTCACCCAGGACTTACTTTCGGAAATGTTGATGCACAGTGGAACGCAGCTGAAATGACCGTCTTTTCTGCAGACCACTCTAAAACGTTGGTGTGAGGAAAGGCGCTGAATAAATGGCATCCTTGGCCCAGGCTCGTTGGTCTAGGGGTATGATTCTCGCTTCGGGTGCGAGAGGTCCCGGGTTCAACTCCCGGACGAGCCCTTCTTTCACAAAGAAATGCCAGACTTTACAGAAAAAAATCCACTCTAACGAAATAAACGACGACCACCCTCTGTTGTTAGCCATTGCAGGAAAAGAGCCCATTCTGGAAAACTTTTTTGACTTACTCAGGAATGCAAGGGGTCCACACAAAATAAAACCCATTGCAGCACTCAGCGGCTCGTTGGTCTAGGGGTATGATTCTCGCTTTGGGTGCGA
>NC_085001.1:26647173-26654673 GCF_963854185.1 Sardina pilchardus
TTTTTTTTTCAGCTGAAGTCACACTCTGTCGGGGCTCGTTGGTCTAGGGGTATGATTCTCGCTTAGGGTGCGAGAGGTCCCGGGTTCAAATCCCGGACGAGCCCGTCGCCAAGCAAGCTTTTGTCAGTATCATGAGATTGTGTGAGCACTGTCTCACCTTTGATGTACAGCATAGCTTAGCTGCAGCTCAACACCACCACAGCTACCTTTCCTTTCAGCTAAATATTGATGCACAAGATGCTCGACATAAGCATTTGAGCAAGCTGGCTCGTTGGTCTAGGGGTATGATTCTCGCTTAGGGTGCGAGAGGTCCCGGGTTCAAATCCCGGACGAGCCCTTTATTCTGTGAAACTCTGCATCGTTTGGTTCTACCGGCCACCGGTCAACTGCTGCACTTAGTTACCCAGGACTTACTTTCGGAAATGTTGATGCACAGTGGAACGCAGCTGAAATGACCGTCTTTTCTGCAGACCACTCTAAAACGTTGGTGTGAGGAAAGGCGCTGAATAAATGGCATCCTTGGCCCAGGCTCGTTGGTCTAGGGGTATGATTCTCGCTTCGGGTGCGAGAGGTCCCGGGTTCAACTCCCGGACGAGCCCTTCTTTCACAAAGAAATGCCAGACTTTACAGAAAAAAATCCACTCTAACGAAATAAACGACGACCACCCTCTGTTGTTAGCCATTGCAGGAAAAGAGCCCATTCTGGAAAACTTTTTTGACTTATTCAGGAATGCAAGGGGTCCACACAAAATAAAACCCATTGCAGCACTCAGCGGCTCGTTGGTCTAGGGGTATGATTCTCGCTTTGGGTGCGAGAGGTCCCGGGTTCAAATCCCGGACGAGCCCGTTTGTGCTTTCTCCCCAATTTATTGTGGGCCTCACCGCCAAACGCTTGTGTCCTGTAGAGAATTAGCCTCGGTTGGATGTTCCTTTTCACCCCACAAAACTGTTCAATTGCGGCTCGTTGGTCTAGGGGTATGATTCTCGCTTTGGGTGCGAGAGGTCCCGGGTTCAAATCCCGGACGAGCCCGTAAGCTAGACAGGTAAACTCTTTTGAAATGTGTCCTTTTTCAAGTCCCGTCAGTGGTGGAGAAAATTGCACGGTTTTTTTTTTCAGCAGAAGTCACACTCTGTCGGGGCTCGTTGGTCTAGGGGTATGATTCTCGCTTAGGGTGCGAGAGGTCCCTGGTTCAAATCCCGGACGAGCCCGTCGCCAAGCAAGCTTTTGTCAGTATCATGAGATTGTGTGAGCACTGTCTCACCTTTGATGTACAGCATAGCTTAGCTGCAGCTCAACACCACCACAGCTACCTTTCCTTTCAGCTAAATATTGATGCACAAGATGCTCGACATAAGCATTTGAGCAAGCTGGCTCGTTGGTCTAGGGGTATGATTCTCGCTTAGGGTGCGAGAGGTCCGGGGTTCAAATCCCGGACGAGCCCTTTATTCTGTGAAACTCTGCATCGTTTGGTTCTACCGGCCACCGGTCAACTGCTGCACTTAGTCACCCAGGACTTACTTTCGGAAATGTTGATGCACAGTGGAACGCAGCTGAAATGACCGTCTTTTCTGCAGACCACTCTAAAACGTTGGTGTGAGGAAAGGCGCTGAATAAATGGCATCCTTGGCCCAGGCTCGTTGGTCTAGGGGTATGATTCTCGCTTCGGGTGCGAGAGGTCCCGGGTTCAACTCCCGGACGAGCCCTTCTTTCACAAAGAAATGCCAGACTTTACAGAAAAAAATCCACTCTAACGAAATAAACGACGACCACCCTCTGTTGTTAGCCATTGCAGGAAAAGAGCCCATTCTGGAAAACTTTTTTGACTTACTCAGGAATGCAAGGGGTCCACACAAAATAAAACCCATTGCAGCACTCAGCGGCTCGTTGGTCTAGGGGTATGATTCTCGCTTTGGGTGCGAGAGGTCCCGGGTTCAAATCCCGGACGAGCCCGTTTGTGCTTTCTCCCCAATTTATTGTGGGCCTCACCGCCAAACGCTTGTGTCCTGTAGAGAATTAGCCTCGATTGGATGTTCCTTTTCACCCCACAAAACTGTTCAATTGCGGCTCGTTGGTCTAGGGGTATGATTCTCGCTTTGGGTGCGAGAGGTCCCGGGTTCAAATCCCGGACGAGCCCGTAAGCTAGACAGGTAAACTCTTTTGAAATGTGTCCTTTTTCAAGTCCCGTCAGTGGTGGAGAAAATTGCACGGTTTTTTTTTTCAGCTGAAGTCACACTCTGTCGGGGCTCGTTGGTCTAGGGGTATGATTCTCGCTTAGGGTGCGAGAGGTCCCGGGTTCAAATCCCGGACGAGCCCGTCGCCAAGCAAGCTTTTGTCAGTATCATGAGATTGTGTGAGCACTGTCTCACCTTTGATGTACAGCATAGCTTAGCTGCAGCTCAACACCACCACAGCTACCTTTCCTTTCAGCTAAATATTGATGCACAAGATGCTCGACATAAGCATTTGAGCAAGCTGGCTCGTTGGTCTAGGGGTATGATTCTCGCTTAGGGTGCGAGAGGTCCCGGGTTCAAATCCCGGACGAGCCCTTTATTCTGTGAAACTCTGCATCGTTTGGTTCTACCGGCCACCGGTCAACTGCTGCACTTAGTTACCCAGGACTTACTTTCGGAAATGTTGATGCACAGTGGAACGCAGCTGAAATGACCGTCTTTTCTGCAGACCACTCTAAAACGTTGGTGTGAGGAAAGGCGCTGAATAAATGGCATCCTTGGCCCAGGCTCGTTGGTCTAGGGGTATGATTCTCGCTTCGGGTGCGAGAGGTCCCGGGTTCAACTCCCGGACGAGCCCTTCTTTCACAAAGAAATGCCAGACTTTACAGAAAAAAATCCACTCTAACGAAATAAACGACGACCACCCTCTGTTGTTAGCCATTGCAGGAAAAGAGCCCATTCTGGAAAACTTTTTTGACTTACTCAGGAATGCAAGGGGTCCACACAAAATAAAACCCATTGCAGCACTCAGCGGCTCGTTGGTCTAGGGGTATGATTCTCGCTTTGGGTGCGAGAGGTCCCGGGTTCAAATCCCGGACGAGCCCGTTTGTGCTTTCTCCCCAATTTATTGTGGGCCTCACCGCCAAACGCTTGTGTCCTGTAGAGAATTAGCCTCGGTTGGATGTTCCTTTTCACCCCACAAAACTGTTCAATTGCGGCTCGTTGGTCTAGGGGTATGATTCTCGCTTTGGGTGCGAGAGGTCCCGGGTTCAAATCCCGGACGAGCCCGTAAGCTAGACAGGTAAACTCTTTTGAAATGTGTCCTTTTTCAAGTCCCGTCAGTGGTGGAGAAAATTGCACGGTTTTTTTTTTCAGCTGAAGTCACACTCTGTCGGGGCTCGTTGGTCTAGGGGTATGATTCTCGCTTAGGGTGCGAGAGGTCCCGGGTTCAAATCCCGGACGAGCCCGTCGCCAAGCAAGCTTTTGTCAGTATCATGAGATTGTGTGAGCACTGTCTCACCTTTGATGTACAGCATAGCTTAGCTGCAGCTCAACACCACCACAGCTACCTTTCCTTTCAGCTAAATATTGATGCACAAAATGCTCGACATAAGCATTTGAGCAAGCTGGCTCGTTGGTCTAGGGGTATGATTCTCGCTTAGGGTGCGAGAGGTCCGGGGTTCAAATCCCGGACGAGCCCTTTATTCTGTGAAACTCTGCATCGTTTGGTTCTACCGGCCACCGGTCAACTGCTGCACTTAGTTACCCAGGACTTACTTTCGGAAATGTTGATGCACAGTGGAACGCAGCTGAAATGACCGTCTTTTCTGCAGACCACTCTAAAACGTTGGTGTGAGGAAAGGCGCTGAATAAATGGCATCCTTGGCCCAGGCTCGTTGGTCTAGGGGTATGATTCTCGCTTCGGGTGCTAGAGGTCCCGGGTTCAACTCCCGGACGAGCCCTTCTTTCACAAAGAAATGCCAGACTTTACAGAAAAAAATCCACTCTAACGAAATAAACGACGACCACCCTCTGTTGTTAGCCATTGCAGGAAAAGAGCCCATTCTGGAAAACTTTTTTGACTTACTCAGGAATGCAAGGGGTCCACACAAAATAAAACCCATTGCAGCACTCAGCGGCTCGTTGGTCTAGGGGTATGATTCTCGCTTTGGGTGCGAGAGGTCCCGGGTTCAAATCCCGGACGAGCCCGTTTGTGCTTTCTCCCCAATTTATTGTGGGCCTCACCGCCAAACGCTTGTGTCCTGTAGAGAATTAGCCTCGGTTGGATGTTCCTTTTCACCCCACAAAACTGTTCAATTGCGGCTCGTTGGTCTAGGGGTATGATTCTCGCTTTGGGTGCGAGAGGTCCCGGGTTCAAATCCCGGACGAGCCCGTAAGCTAGACAGGTAAACTCTTTTGAAATGTGTCCTTTTTCAAGTCCCGTCAGTGGTGGAGAAAATTGCACGGTTTTTTTTTTCAGCTGAAGTCACACTCTGTCGGGGCTCGTTGGTCTAGGGGTATGATTCTCGCTTAGGGTGCGAGAGGTCCCGGGTTCAAATCCCGGACGAGCCCGTCGCCAAGCAAGCTTTTGTCAGTATCATGAGATTGTGTGAGCACTGTCTCACCTTTGATGTACAGCATAGCTTAGCTGCAGCTCAACACCACCACAGCTACCTTTCCTTTCAGCTAAATATTGATGCACAAGATGCTCGACATAAGCATTTGAGCAAGCTGGCTCGTTGGTCTAGGGGTATGATTCTCGCTTAGGGTGCGAGAGGTCCCGGGTTCAAATCCCGGACGAGCCCTTTATTCTGTGAAACTCTGCATCGTTTGGTTCTACCGGCCACCGGTCAACTGCTGCACTTAGTTACCCAGGACTTACTTTCGGAAATGTTGATGCACAGTGGAACGCAGCTGAAATGACCGTCTTTTCTGCAGACCACTCTAAAACGTTGGTGTGAGGAAAGGCGCTGAATAAATGGCATCCTTGGCCCAGGCTCGTTGGTCTAGGGGTATGATTCTCGCTTCGGGTGCGAGAGGTCCCGGGTTCAACTCCCGGACGAGCCCTTCTTTCACAAAGAAATGCCAGACTTTACAGAAAAAAATCCACTCTAACGAAATAAACGACGACCACCCTCTGTTGTTAGCCATTGCAGGAAAAGAGCCCATTCTGGAAAACTTTTTTGACTTATTCAGGAATGCAAGGGGTCCACACAAAATAAAACCCATTGCAGCACTCAGCGGCTCGTTGGTCTAGGGGTATGATTCTCGCTTTGGGTGCGAGAGGTCCCGGGTTCAAATCCCGGACGAGCCCGTTTGTGCTTTCTCCCCAATTTATTGTGGGCCTCACCGCCAAACGCTTGTGTCCTGTAGAGAATTAGCCTCGGTTGGATGTTCCTTTTCACCCCACAAAACTGTTCAATTGCGGCTCGTTGGTCTAGGGGTATGATTCTCGCTTTGGGTGCGAGAGGTCCCGGGTTCAAATCCCGGACGAGCCCGTAAGCTAGACAGGTAAACTCTTTTGAAATGTGTCCTTTTTCAAGTCCCGTCAGTGGTGGAGAAAATTGCACGGTTTTTTTTTTCAGCAGAAGTCACACTCTGTCGGGGCTCGTTGGTCTAGGGGTATGATTCTCGCTTAGGGTGCGAGAGGTCCCTGGTTCAAATCCCGGACGAGCCCGTCGCCAAGCAAGCTTTTGTCAGTATCATGAGATTGTGTGAGCACTGTCTCACCTTTGATGTACAGCATAGCTTAGCTGCAGCTCAACACCACCACAGCTACCTTTCCTTTCAGGTAAATATTGATGCACAAGATGCTCGACATAAGCATTTGAGCAAGCTGGCTCGTTGGTCTAGGGGTATGATTCTCGCTTAGGGTGCGAGAGGTCCGGGGTTCAAATCCCGGACGAGCCCTTTATTCTGTGAAACTCTGCATCGTTTGGTTCTACCGGCCACCGGTCTACTGCTGCACTTAGTCACCCAGGACTTACTTTCGGAAATGTTGATGCACAGTGGAACGCAGCTGAAATGACCGTCTTTTCTGCAGACCACTCTAAAACGTTGGTGTGAGGAAAGGCGCTGAATAAATGGCATCCTTGGCCCAGGCTCGTTGGTCTAGGGGTATGATTCTCGCTTCGGGTGCGAGAGGTCCCGGGTTCAACTCCCGGACGAGCCCTTCTTTCACAAAGAAATGCCAGACTTTACAGAAAAAAATCCACTCTAACGAAATAAACGACGACCACCCTCTGTTTTTAGCCATTGCAGGAAAAGAGCCCATTCTGGAAAACTTTTTTGACTTACTCAGGAATGCAAGGGGTCCACACAAAATAAAACCCATTGCAGCACTCAGCGGCTCGTTGGTCTAGGGGTATGATTCTCGCTTTGGGTGCGAGAGGTCCCGGGTTCAAATCCCGGACGAGCCCGTTTGTGCTTTCTCCCCAATTTATTGTGGGCCTCACCGCCAAACGCTTGTGTCCTGTAGAGAATTAGCCTCGATTGGATGTTCCTTTTCACCCCACAAAACTGTTCAATTGCGGCTCGTTGGTCTAGGGGTATGATTCTCGCTTTGGGTGCGAGAGGTCCCGGGTTCAAATCCCGGACGAGCCCGTAAGCTAGACAGGTAAACTCTTTTGAAATGTGTCCTTTTTCAAGTCCCGTCAGTGGTGGAGAAAATTGCACGGTTTTTTTTTTCAGCTGAAGTCACACTCTGTCGGGGCTCGTTGGTCTAGGGGTATGATTCTCGCCTAGGGTGCGAGAGGTCCCGGGTTCAAATCCCGGACGAGCCCGTCGCCAAGCAAGCTTTTGTCAGTATCATGAGATTGTGTGAGCACTGTCTCACCTTTGATGTACAGCATAGCTTAGCTGCAGCTCAACACCACCACAGCTACCTTTCCTTTCAGCTAAATATTGATGCACAAGATGCTCGACATAAGCATTTGAGCAAGCTGGCTCGTTGGTCTAGGGGTATGATTCTCGCTTAGGGTGCGAGAGGTCCCGGGTTCAAATCCCGGACGAGCCCTTTATTCTGTGAAACTCTGCATCGTTTGGTTCTACCGGCCACCGGTCAACTGCTGCACTTAGTTACCCAGGACTTACTTTCGGAAATGTTGATGCACAGTGGAACGCAGCTGAAATGACCGTCTTTTCTGCAGACCACTCTAAAACGTTGGTGTGAGGAAAGGCGCTGAATAAATGGCATCCTTGGCCCAGGCTCGTTGGTCTAGGGGTATGATTCTCGCTTCGGGTGCGAGAGGTCCCGGGTTCAACTCCCGGACGAGCCCTTCTTTCACAAAGAAATGCCAGACTTTACAGAAAAAAATCCACTCTAACGAAATAAACGACGACCACCCTCTGTTGTTAGCCATTGCAGGAAAAGAGCCCATTCTGGAAAACTTTTTTGACTTACTCAGGAATGCAAGGGGTCCACACAAAATAAAACCCATTGCAGCACTCAGCGGCTCGTTGGTCTAGGGGTATGATTCTCGCTTTGGGTGCGAGAGGTCCCGGGTTCAAATCCCGGACGAGCCCGTTTGTGCTTTCTCCCCAATTTAT
>NC_085001.1:26662173-26682173 GCF_963854185.1 Sardina pilchardus
AATCCACTCTAACGAAATAAACGACGACCACCCTCTGTTGTTAGCCATTGCAGGAAAAGAGCCCATTCTGGAAAACTTTTTTGACTTACTCAGGAATGCAAGGGGTCCACACAAAATAAAACCCATTGCAGCAATCAGCGGCCCGTTGGTCTAGGGGTATGATTCTCGCTTTGGGTGCGAGAGGTCCCGGGTTCAAATCCCGGACGAGCCCGTTTGTGCTTTCTCCCCAATTTATTGTGGGCCTCACCGCCAAACGCTTGTGTCCTGTAGAGAATTAGCCTCGGTTGGATGTTCCTTTTCACCCCACAAAACTGTTCAATTGCGGCTCGTTGGTCTAGGGGTATGATTCTCGCTTTGGGTGCGAGAGGTCCCGGGTTCAAATCCCGGACGAGCCCGTAAGCTAGACAGGTAAACTCTTTTGAAATGTGTCCTTTTTCAAGTCCCGTCAGTGGTGGAGAAAATTGCACGGTTTTTTTTTTCAGCTGAAGTCACACTCTGTCGGGGCTCGTTGGTCTAGGGGTATGATTCTCGCTTAGGATGCGAGAGGTCCCGGGTTCAAATCCCGGACGAGCCCGTCGCCAAGCAAGCTTTTGTCAGTATCATGAGATTGTGTGAGCACTGTCTCACCTTTGATGTACAGCTAAGCTTAGCTGCAGCTCAACACCACCACAGCTACCTTTCCTTTCAGCTAAATATTGATGCACAAGATGCTCGACATAAGCATTTGAGCAAGCTGGCTCGTTGGTCTAGGGGTATGATTCTCGCTTAGGGTGCGAGAGGTCCCGGGTTCAAATCCCGGACGAGCCCTTTATTCTGTGAAACTCTGCATCGTTTGGTTCTGCCGGCCACCGGTCAATTGCTGCACTTAGTTACCCAGGACTTACTTTCGGAAATGTTGATGCACAGTGGAACGCAGCTGAAATGACCGTCTTTTCTGCAGACCACTCTAAAACGTTGGTGTGAGGAAAGGCGCTGAATAAATGGCATCCTTGGCCCAGGCTCGTTGGTCTAGGGGTATGATTCTCGCTTCGGGTGCGAGAGGTCCCGGGTTCAACTCCCGGACGAGCCCTTCTTTCACAAAGAAATGCCAGACTTTACAGAAAAAAATCCACTCTAACGAAATAAACGACGACCACCCTCTGTTGTTAGCCATTGCAGGAAAAGAGCCCATTCTGGAAAACTTTTTTGACTTACTCAGGAATGCAAGGGGTCCACACAAAATAAAACCCATTGCAGCACTCAGCGGCTCGTTGGTCTAGGGGTATGATTCTCGTTTTGGGTGCGAGAGGTCCCGGGTTCAAATCCCGGACGAGCCCGTTTGTGCTTTCTCCCCAATTTATTGTGGGCCTCACCGCCAAACGCTTGTGTCCTGTAGAGAATTAGCCTCGGTTGGATGTTCCTTTTCACCCCACAAAACTGTTCAATTGCGGCTCGTTGGTCTAGGGGTATGATTCTCGCTTTGGTTGCGAGAGGTCCCGGGTTCAAATCCCGGACGAGCCCGTAAGCTAGACAGGTAAACTCTTTTGAAATGTGTCCTTTTTCAAGTCCCGTCAGTGGTGGAGAAAATTGCACGGTTTTTTTTTTCAGCTGAAGTCACACTCTGTCGGGGCTCGTTGGTCTAGGGGTATGATTCTCGCTTAGGGTGCGAGAGGTCCCGGGTTCAAATCCCGGACGAGCCCGTCGCCAAGCAAGCTTTTGTCAGTATCATGAGATTGTGTGAGCACTGTCTCACCTTTGATGTACAGCATAGCTTAGCTGCAGCTCAACACCACCACAGCTACCTTTCCTTTCAGCTAAATATTGATGCACAAGATGCTCGACATAAGCATTTGAGCAAGCTGGCTCGTTGGTCTAGGGGTATGATTCTCGCTTAGGGTGCGAGAGGTCCCGGGTTCAAATCCCGGACGAGCCCTTTATTCTGTGAAACTCTGCATCGTTTGGTTCTACCGGCCACCGGTCAACTGCTGCACTTAGTTACCCAGGACTTACTTTCGGAAATGTTGATGCACAGTGGAACGCAGCTGAAATGACCGTCTTTTCTGCAGACCACTCTAAAACGTTGGTGTGAGGAAAGGCGCTGAATAAATGGCATCCTTGGCCCAGGCTCGTTGGTCTAGGGGTATGATTCTCGCTTCGGGTGCGAGAGGTCCCGGGTTCAACTCCCGGACGAGCCCTTCTTTCACAAAGAAATGCCAGACTTTACAGAAAAAAATCCACTCTAACGAAATAAACGACGACCACCCTCTGTTGTTAGCCATTGCAGGAAAAGAGCCCATTCTGGAAAACTTTTTTGACTTACTCAGGAATGCAAGGGGTCCACACAAAATAAAACCCATTGCAGCACTCAGCGGCTCGTTGGTCTAGGGGTATGATTCTCGCTTTGGGTGCGAGAGGTCCCGGGTTCAAATCCCGGACGAGCCCGTTTGTGCTTTCTCCCCAATTTATTGTGGGCCTCACCGCCAAACGCTTGTGTCCTGTAGAGAATTAGCCTCGGTTGGATGTTCCTTTTCACCCCACAAAACTGTTCAATTGCGGCTCGTTGGTCTAGGGGTATGATTCTCGCTTTGGGTGCGAGAGGTCCCGGGTTCAAATCCCGGACGAGCCCGTAAGCTAGACAGGTAAACTCTTTTGAAATGTGTCCTTTTTCAAGTCCCGTCAGTGGTGGAGAAAATTGCACGGTTTTTTATTTCAGCTGAAGTCACACTCTGTCGGGGCTCGTTGGTCTAGGGGTATGATTCTCGCTTAGGGTGCGAGAGGTCCCTGGTTCAAATCCCGGACGAGCCCGTCGCCAAGCAAGCTTTTGTCAGTATCATGAGATTGTGTGAGCACTGTCTCACCTTTGATGTACAGCATAGCTTAGCTGCAGCTCAACACCACCACAGCTACCTTTCCTTTCAGCTAAATATTGATGCACAAGATGCTCGACATAAGCATTTGAGCAAGCTGGCTCGTTGGTCTAGGGGTATGATTCTCGCTTAGGGTGCGAGAGGTCCGGGGTTCAAATCCCGGACGAGCCCTTTATTCTGTGAAACTCTGCATCGTTTGGTTCTACCGGCCACCGGTCAACTGCTGCACTTAGTCACCCAGGACTTACTTTCGGAAATGTTGATGCACAGTGGAACGCAGCTGAAATGACCGTCTTTTCTGCAGACCACTCTAAAACGTTGGTGTGAGGAAAGGCGCTGAATAAATGGCATCCTTGGCCCAGGCTCGTTGGTCTAGGGGTATGATTCTCGCTTCGGGTGCGAGAGGTCCCGGGTTCAACTCCCGGACGAGCCCTTCTTTCACAAAGAAATGCCAGACTTTACAGAAAAAAATCCACTCTAACGAAATAAACGACGACCACCCTCTGTTGTTAGCCATTGCAGGAAAAGAGCCCATTCTGGAAAACTTTTTTGACTTACTCAGGAATGCAAGGGGTCCACACAAAATAAAACCCATTGCAGCAATCAGCGGCCCGTTGGTCTAGGGGTATGATTCTCGCTTTGGGTGCGAGAGGTCCCGGGTTCAAATCCCGGACGAGCCCGTTTGTGCTTTCTCCCCAATTTATTGTGGGCCTCACCGCCAAACGCTTGTGTCCTGTAGAGAATTAGCCTCGGTTGGATGTTCCTTTTCACCCCACAAAACTGTTCAATTGCGGCTCGTTGGTCTAGGGGTATGATTCTCGCTTTGGGTGCGAGAGGTCCCGGGTTCAAATCCCGGACGAGCCCGTAAGCTAGACAGGTAAACTCTTTTGAAATGTGTCCTTTTTCAAGTCCCGTCAGTGGTGGAGAAAATTGCACGGTTTTTTTTTTCAGCTGAAGTCACACTCTGTCGGGGCTCGTTGGTCTAGGGGTATGATTCTCGCTTAGGATGCGAGAGGTCCCGGGTTCAAATCCCGGACGAGCCCGTCGCCAAGCAAGCTTTTGTCAGTATCATGAGATTGTGTGAGCACTGTCTCACCTTTGATGTACAGCTAAGCTTAGCTGCAGCTCAACACCACCACAGCTACCTTTCCTTTCAGCTAAATATTGATGCACAAGATGCTCGACATAAGCATTTGAGCAAGCTGGCTCGTTGGTCTAGGGGTATGATTCTCGCTTAGGGTGCGAGAGGTCCCGGGTTCAAATCCCGGACGAGCCCTTTATTCTGTGAAACTCTGCATCGTTTGGTTCTGCCGGCCACCGGTCAACTGCTGCACTTAGTTACCCAGGACTTACTTTCGGAAATGTTGATGCACAGTGGAACGCAGCTGAAATGACCGTCTTTTCTGCAGACCACTCTAAAACGTTGGTGTGAGGAAAGGCGCTGAATAAATGGCATCCTTGGCCCAGGCTCGTTGGTCTAGGGGTATGATTCTCGCTTCGGGTGCGAGAGGTCCCGGGTTCAACTCCCGGACGAGCCCTTCTTTCACAAAGAAATGCCAGACTTTACAGAAAGAAATAAACGACGACCACCCTCTGTTGTTAGCCATTGCAGGAAAAGAGCCCATTCTGGAAAACTTTTTTGACTTACTCAGGAATGCAAGGGGTCCACACAAAATAAAACCCATTGCAGCACTCAGCGGCTCGTTGGTCTAGGGGTATGATTCTCGCTTTGGGTGCGAGAGGTCCCGGGTTCAAATCCCGGACGAGCCCGTTTGTGCTTTCTCCCCAATTTATTGTGGGCCTCACCGCCAAACGCTTGTGTCCTGTAGAGAATTAGCCTCGGTTGGATGTTCCTTTTCACCCCACAAAACTGTTCAATTGCGGCTCGTTGGTCTAGGGGTATGATTCTCGCTTTGGGTGCGAGAGGTCCCGGGTTCAAATCCCGGACGAGCCCGTAAGCTAGACAGGTAAACTCTTTTGAAATGTGTCCTTTTTCAAGTCCCGTCAGTGGTGGAGAAAATTGCACGTTTTTTTTTTTCAGCTGAAGTCACACTCTGTCGGGGCTCGTTGGTCTAGGGGTATGATTCTCGCTTAGGGTGCGAGAGGTCCCGGGTTCAAATCCCGGACGAGCCCGTCGCCAAGCAAGCTTTTGTCAGTATCATGAGATTGTGTGAGCACTGTCTCACCTTTGATGTACAGCATAGCTTAGCTGCAGCTCAACACCACCACAGCTACCTTTCCTTTCAGCTAAATATTGATGCACAAGATGCTCGACATAAGCATTTGAGCAAGCTGGCTCGTTGGTCTAGGGGTATGATTCTCGCTTAGGGTGCGAGAGGTCCCGGGTTCAAATCCCGGACGAGCCCTTTATTCTGTGAAACTCTGCATCGTTTGGTTCTACCGGCCACCGGTCAACTGCTGCACTTAGTTACCCAGGACTTACTTTCGGAAATGTTGATGCACAGTGGAACGCAGCTGAAATGATCGTCTTTTCTGCAGACCACTCTAAAACGTTGGTGTGAGGAAAGGCGCTGAATAAATGGCATCCTTGGCCCAGGCTCGTTGGTCTAGGGGTATGATTCTCGCTTCGGGTGCGAGAGGTCCCGGGTTCAACTCCCGGACGAGCCCTTCTTTCACAAAGAAATGCCAGACTTTACAGAAAAAAATCCACTCTAACGAAATAAACGACGACCACCCTCTGTTGTTAGCCATTGCAGGAAAAGAGCCCATTCTGGAAAACTTTTTTGACTTACTCAGGAATGCAAGGGGTCCACACAAAATAAAACCCATTGCAGCACTCAGCGGCTCGTTGGTCTAGGGGTATGATTCTCGCTTTGGGTGCGAGAGGTCCCGGGTTCAAATCCCGGACGAGCCCGTTTGTGCTTTCTCCCCAATTTATTGTGGGCCTCACCGCCAAACGCTTGTGTCCTGTAGAGAATTAGCCTCGGTTGGATGTTCCTTTTCACCCCACAAAACTGTTCAATTGCGGCTCGTTGGTCTAGGGGTATGATTCTCGCTTTGGGTGCGAGAGGTCCCGGGTTCAAATCCCGGACGAGCCCGTAAGCTAGACAGGTAAACTCTTTTGAAATGTGTCCTTTTTCAAGTCCCGTCAGTGGTGGAGAAAATTGCACGGTTTTTTATTTCAGCTGAAGTCACACTCTGTCGGGGCTCGTTGGTCTAGGGGTATGATTCTCGCTTAGGGTGCGAGAGGTCCCTGGTTCAAATCCCGGACGAGCCCGTCGCCAAGCAAGCTTTTGTCAGTATCATGAGATTGTGTGAGCACTGTCTCACCTTTGATGTACAGCATAGCTTAGCTGCAGCTCAACACCACCACAGCTACCTTTCCTTTCAGCTAAATATTGATGCACAAGATGCTCGACATAAGCATTTGAGCAAGCTGGCTCGTTGGTCTAGGGGTATGATTCTCGCTTAGGGTGCGAGAGGTCCGGGGTTCAAATCCCGGACGAGCCCTTTATTCTGTGAAACTCTGCATCGTTTGGTTCTACCGGCCACCGGTCAACTGCTGCACTTAGTCACCCAGGACTTACTTTCGGAAATGTTGATGCACAGTGGAACGCAGCTGAAATGACCGTCTTTTCTGCAGACCACTCTAAAACGTTGGTGTGAGGAAAGGCGCTGAATAAATGGCATCCTTGGCCCAGGCTCGTTGGTCTAGGGGTATGATTCTCGCTTCGGGTGCGAGAGGTCCCGGGTTCAACTCCCGGACGAGCCCTTCTTTCACAAAGAAATGCCAGACTTTACAGAAAAAAATCCACTCTAACGAAATAAACGACGACCACCCTCTGTTGTTAGCCATTGCAGGAAAAGAGCCCATTCTGGAAAACTTTTTTGACTTACTCAGGAATGCAAGGGGTCCACACAAAATAAAACCCATTGCAGCAATCAGCGGCCCGTTGGTCTAGGGGTATGATTCTCGCTTTGGGTGCGAGAGGTCCCGGGTTCAAATCCCGGACGAGCCCGTTTGTGCTTTCTCCCCAATTTATTGTGGGCCTCACCGCCAAACGCTTGTGTCCTGTAGAGAATTAGCCTCGGTTGGATGTTCCTTTTCACCCCACAAAACTGTTCAATTGCGGCTCGTTGGTCTAGGGGTATGATTCTCGCTTTGGGTGCGAGAGGTCCCGGGTTCAAATCCCGGACGAGCCCGTAAGCTAGACAGGTAAACTCTTTTGAAATGTGTCCTTTTTCAAGTCCCGTCAGTGGTGGAGAAAATTGCACGTTTTTTTTTTTCAGCTGAAGTCACACTCTGTCGGGGCTCGTTGGTCTAGGGGTATGATTCTCGCTTAGGGTGCGAGAGGTCCCGGGTTCAAATCCCGGACGAGCCCGTCGCCAAGCAAGCTTTTGTCAGTATCATGAGATTGTGTGAGCACTGTCTCACCTTTGATGTACAGCTAAGCTTAGCTGCAGCTCAACACCACCACAGCTACCTTTCCTTTCAGCTAAATATTGATGCACAAGATGCTCGACATAAGCATTTGAGCAAGCTGGCTCGTTGGTCTAGGGGTATGATTCTCGCTTAGGGTGCGAGAGGTCCCGGGTTCAAATCCCGGACGAGCCCTTTATTCTGTGAAACTCTGCATCGTTTGGTTCTGCCGGCCACCGGTCAATTGCTGCACTTAGTTACCCAGGACTTACTTTCGGAAATGTTGATGCACAGTGGAACGCAGCTGAAATGACCGTCTTTTCTGCAGACCACTCTAAAACGTTGGTGTGAGGAAAGGCGCTGAATAAATGGCATCCTTGGCCCAGGCTCGTTGGTCTAGGGGTATGATTCTCGCTTCGGGTGCGAGAGGTCCCGGGTTCAACTCCCGGACGAGCCCTTCTTTCACAAAGAAATGCCAGACTTTACAGAAAGAAATAAACGACGACCACCCTCTGTTGTTAGCCATTGCAGGAAAAGAGCCCATTCTGGAAAACTTTTTTGACTTACTCAGGAATGCAAGGGGTCCACACAAAATAAAACCCATTGCAGCACTCAGCGGCTCGTTGGTCTAGGGGTATGATTCTCGCTTTGGGTGCGAGAGGTCCCGGGTTCAAATCCCGGACGAGCCCGTTTGTGCTTTCTCCCCAATTTATTGTGGGCCTCACCGCCAAACGCTTGTGTCCTGTAGAGAATTAGCCTCGGTTGGATGTTCCTTTTCACCCCACAAAACTGTTCAATTGCGGCTCGTTGGTCTAGGGGTATGATTCTCGCTTTGGGTGCGAGAGGTCCCGGGTTCAAATCCCGGACGAGCCCGTAAGCTAGACAGGTAAACTCTTTTGAAATGTGTCCTTTTTCAAGTCCCGTCAGTGGTGGAGAAAATTGCACGTTTTTTTTTTTCAGCTGAAGTCACACTCTGTCGGGGCTCGTTGGTCTAGGGGTATGATTCTCGCTTAGGGTGCGAGAGGTCCCGGGTTCAAATCCCGGACGAGCCCGTCGCCAAGCAAGCTTTTGTCAGTATCATGAGATTGTGTGAGCACTGTCTCACCTTTGATGTACAGCATAGCTTAGCTGCAGCTCAACACCACCACAGCTACCTTTCCTTTCAGCTAAATATTGATGCACAAGATGCTCGACATAAGCATTTGAGCAAGCTGGCTCGTTGGTCTAGGGGTATGATTCTCGCTTAGGGTGCGAGAGGTCCCGGGTTCAAATCCCGGACGAGCCCTTTATTCTGTGAAACTCTGCATCGTTTGGTTCTACCGGCCACCGGTCAACTGCTGCACTTAGTTACCCAGGACTTACTTTCGGAAATGTTGATGCACAGTGGAACGCAGCTGAAATGATCGTCTTTTCTGCAGACCACTCTAAAACGTTGGTGTGAGGAAAGGCGCTGAATAAATGGCATCCTTGGCCCAGGCTCGTTGGTCTAGGGGTATGATTCTCGCTTCGGGTGCGAGAGGTCCCGGGTTCAACTCCCGGACGAGCCCTTCTTTCACAAAGAAATGCCAGACTTTACAGAAAAAAATCCACTCTAACGAAATAAACGACGACCACCCTCTGTTGTTAGCCATTGCAGGAAAAGAGCCCATTCTGGAAAACTTTTTTGACTTACTCAGGAATGCAAGGGGTCCACACAAAATAAAACCCATTGCAGCACTCAGCGGCTCGTTGGTCTAGGGGTATGATTCTCGCTTTGGGTGCGAGAGGTCCCGGGTTCAAATCCCGGACGAGCCCGTTTGTGCTTTCTCCCCAATTTATTGTGGGCCTCACCGCCAAACGCTTGTGTCCTGTAGAGAATTAGCCTCGGTTGGATGTTCCTTTTCACCCCACAAAACTGTTCAATTGCGGCTCGTTGGTCTAGGGGTATGATTCTCGCTTTGGGTGCGAGAGGTCCCGGGTTCAAATCCCGGACGAGCCCGTAAGCTAGACAGGTAAACTCTTTTGAAATGTGTCCTTTTTCAAGTCCCGTCAGTGGTGGAGAAAATTGCACGGTTTTTTATTTCAGCTGAAGTCACACTCTGTCGGGGCTCGTTGGTCTAGGGGTATGATTCTCGCTTAGGGTGCGAGAGGTCCCTGGTTCAAATCCCGGACGAGCCCGTCGCCAAGCAAGCTTTTGTCAGTATCATGAGATTGTGTGAGCACTGTCTCACCTTTGATGTACAGCATAGCTTAGCTGCAGCTCAACACCACCACAGCTACCTTTCCTTTCAGCTAAATATTGATGCACAAGATGCTCGACATAAGCATTTGAGCAAGCTGGCTCGTTGGTCTAGGGGTATGATTCTCGCTTAGGGTGCGAGAGGTCCGGGGTTCAAATCCCGGACGAGCCCTTTATTCTGTGAAACTCTGCATCGTTTGGTTCTACCGGCCACCGGTCAACTGCTGCACTTAGTCACCCAGGACTTACTTTCGGAAATGTTGATGCACAGTGGAACGCAGCTGAAATGACCGTCTTTTCTGCAGACCACTCTAAAACGTTGGTGTGAGGAAAGGCGCTGAATAAATGGCATCCTTGGCCCAGGCTCGTTGGTCTAGGGGTATGATTCTCGCTTCGGGTGCGAGAGGTCCCGGGTTCAACTCCCGGACGAGCCCTTCTTTCACAAAGAAATGCCAGACTTTACAGAAAAAAATCCACTCTAACGAAATAAACGACGACCACCCTCTGTTGTTAGCCATTGCAGGAAAAGAGCCCATTCTGGAAAACTTTTTTGACTTACTCAGGAATGCAAGGGGTCCACACAAAATAAAACCCATTGCAGCAATCAGCGGCCCGTTGGTCTAGGGGTATGATTCTCGCTTTGGGTGCGAGAGGTCCCGGGTTCAAATCCCGGACGAGCCCGTTTGTGCTTTCTCCCCAATTTATTGTGGGCCTCACCGCCAAACGCTTGTGTCCTGTAGAGAATTAGCCTCGGTTGGATGTTCCTTTTCACCCCACAAAACTGTTCAATTGCGGCTCGTTGGTCTAGGGGTATGATTCTCGCTTTGGGTGCGAGAGGTCCCGGGTTCAAATCCCGGACGAGCCCGTAAGCTAGACAGGTAAACTCTTTTGAAATGTGTCCTTTTTCAAGTCCCGTCAGTGGTGGAGAAAATTGCACGGTTTTTTTTTTCAGCTGAAGTCACACTCTGTCGGGGCTCGTTGGTCTAGGGGTATGATTCTCGCTTAGGGTGCGAGAGGTCCCGGGTTCAAATCCCGGACGAGCCCGTCGCCAAGCAAGCTTTTGTCAGTATCATGAGATTGTGTGAGCACTGTCTCACCTTTGATGTACAGCTAAGCTTAGCTGCAGCTCAACACCACCACAGCTACCTTTCCTTTCAGCTAAATATTGATGCACAAGATGCTCGACATAAGCATTTGAGCAAGCTGGCTCGTTGGTCTAGGGGTATGATTCTCGCTTAGGGTGCGAGAGGTCCCGGGTTCAAATCCCGGACGAGCCCTTTATTCTGTGAAACTCTGCATCGTTTGGTTCTGCCGGCCACCGGTCAATTGCTGCACTTAGTTACCCAGGACTTACTTTCGGAAATGTTGATGCACAGTGGAACGCAGCTGAAATGACCGTCTTTTCTGCAGACCACTCTAAAACGTTGGTGTGAGGAAAGGCGCTGAATAAATGGCATCCTTGGCCCAGGCTCGTTGGTCTAGGGGTATGATTCTCGCTTCGGGTGCGAGAGGTCCCGGGTTCAACTCCCGGACGAGCCCTTCTTTCACAAAGAAATGCCAGACTTTACAGAAAGAAATAAACGACGACCACCCTCTGTTGTTAGCCATTGCAGGAAAAGAGCCCATTCTGGAAAACTTTTTTGACTTACTCAGGAATGCAAGGGGTCCACACAAAATAAAACCCATTGCAGCACTCAGCGGCTCGTTGGTCTAGGGGTATGATTCTCGCTTTGGGTGCGAGAGGTCCCGGGTTCAAATCCCGGACGAGCCCGTTTGTGCTTTCTTCCCAATTTATTGTGGGCCTCACCGCCAAACGCTTGTGTCCTGTAGAGAATTAGCCTCGGTTGGATGTTCCTTTTCACCCCACAAAACTGTTCAATTGCGGCTCGTTGGTCTAGGGGTATGATTCTCGCTTTGGGTGCGAGAGGTCCCGGGTTCAAATCCCGGACGAGCCCGTAAGCTAGACAGGTAAACTCTTTTGAAATGTGTCCTTTTTCAAGTCCCGTCAGTGGTGGAGAAAATTGCACGTTTTTTTTTTTCAGCTGAAGTCACACTCTGTCGGGGCTCGTTGGTCTAGGGGTATGATTCTCGCTTAGGGTGCGAGAGGTCCCGGGTTCAAATCCCGGACGAGCCCGTCGCCAAGCAAGCTTTTGTCAGTATCATGAGATTGTGTGAGCACTGTCTCACCTTTGATGTACAGCATAGCTTAGCTGCAGCTCAACACCACCACAGCTACCTTTCCTTTCAGCTAAATATTGATGCACAAGATGCTCGACATAAGCATTTGAGCAAGCTGGCTCGTTGGTCTAGGGGTATGATTCTCGCTTAGGGTGCGAGAGGTCCCGGGTTCAAATCCCGGACGAGCCCTTTATTCTGTGAAACTCTGCATCGTTTGGTTCTACCGGCCACCGGTCAACTGCTGCACTTAGTTACCCAGGACTTACTTTCGGAAATGTTGATGCACAGTGGAACGCAGCTGAAATGATCGTCTTTTCTGCAGACCACTCTAAAACGTTGGTGTGAGGAAAGGCGCTGAATAAATGGCATCCTTGGCCCAGGCTCGTTGGTCTAGGGGTATGATTCTCGCTTCGGGTGCGAGAGGTCCCGGGTTCAACTCCCGGACGAGCCCTTCTTTCACAAAGAAATGCCAGACTTTACAGAAAAAAATCCACTCTAACGAAATAAACGACGACCACCCTCTGTTGTTAGCCATTGCAGGAAAAGAGCCCATTCTGGAAAACTTTTTTGACTTACTCAGGAATGCAAGGGGTCCACACAAAATAAAACCCATTGCAGCACTCAGCGGCTCGTTGGTCTAGGGGTATGATTCTCGCTTTGGGTGCGAGAGGTCCCGGGTTCAAATCCCGGACGAGCCCGTTTGTGCTTTCTCCCCAATTTATTGTGGGCCTCACCGCCAAACGCTTGTGTCCTGTAGAGAATTAGCCTCGGTTGGATGTTCCTTTTCACCCCACAAAACTGTTCAATTGCGGCTCGTTGGTCTAGGGGTATGATTCTCGCTTTGGGTGCGAGAGGTCCCGGGTTCAAATCCCGGACGAGCCCGTAAGCTAGACAGGTAAACTCTTTTGAAATGTGTCCTTTTTCAAGTCCCGTCAGTGGTGGAGAAAATTGCACGTGTTTTTTTTTTCAGCTGAAGTCACACTCTGTCGGGGCTCGTTGGTCTAGGGGTATGATTCTCGCTTAGGGTGCGAGAGGTCCCGGGTTCAAATCCCGGACGAGCCCGTCGCCAAGCAAGCTTTTGTCAGTATCATGAGATTGTGTGAGCACTGTCTCACCTTTGATGTACAGCATAGCTTAGCTGCAGCTCAACACCACCACAGCTACCTTTCCTTTCAGCTAAATATTGATGCACAAGATGCTCGACATAAGCATTTGAGCAAGCTGGCTCGTTGGTCTAGGGGTATGATTCTCGCTTAGGGTGCGAGAGGTCCCGGGTTCAAATCCCGGACGAGCCCTTTATTCTGTGAAACTCTGCATCGTTTGGTTCTACCGGCCACCGGTCAACTGCTGCACTTAGTTACCCAGGACTTACTTTCGGAAATGTTGATGCACAGTGGAACGCAGCTGAAATGATCGTCTTTTCTGCAGACCACTCTAAAACGTTGGTGTGAGGAAAGGCGCTGAATAAATGGCATCCTTGGCCCAGGCTCGTTGGTCTAGGGGTATGATTCTCGCTTCGGGTGCGAGAGGTCCCGGGTTCAACTCCCGGACGAGCCCTTCTTTCACAAAGAAATGCCAGACTTTACAGAAAGAAATAAACGACGACCACCCTCTGTTGTTAGCCATTGCAGGAAAAGAGCCCATTCTGGAAAACTTTTTTGACTTACTCAGGAATGCAAGGGGTCCACACAAAATAAAACCCATTGCAGCACTCAGCGGCTCGTTGGTCTAGGGGTATGATTCTCGCTTTGGGTGCGAGAGGTCCCGGGTTCAAATCCCGGACGAGCCCGTTTGTGCTTTCTCCCCAATTTATTGTGGGCCTCACCGCCAAACGCTTGTGTCCTGTAGAGAATTAGCCTCGGTTGGATGTTCCTTTTCACCCCACAAAACTGTTCAATTGCGGCTCGTTGGTCTAGGGGTATGATTCTCGCTTTGGGTGCGAGAGGTCCCGGGTTCAAATCCCGGACGACCCCGTAAGCTAGACAGGTAAACTCTTTTGAAATGTGTCCTTTTTCAAGTCCCGTCAGTGGTGGAGAAAATTGCACGGTTTTTTTTTTCAGCTGAAGTCACACTCTGTCGGGGCTCGTTGGTCTAGGGGTATGATTCTCGCTTAGGGTGCGAGAGGTCCCGGGTTCAAATCCCGGACGAGCCCGTCGCCAAGCAAGCTTTTGTCAGTATCATGAGATTGTGTGAGCACTGTCTCACCTTTGATGTACAGCATAGCTTAGCTGCAGCTCAACACCACCACAGCTACCTTTCCTTTCAGCTAAATATTGATGCACAAGATGCTCGACATAAGCATTTGAGCAAGCTGGCTCGTTGGTCTAGGGGTATGATTCTCGCTTAGGGTGCGAGAGGTCCCGGGTTCAAATCCCGGACGAGCCCTTTATTCTGTGAAACTCTGCATCGTTTGGTTCTACCGGCCACCGGTCAACTGCTGCACTTAGTTACCCAGGACTTACTTTCGGAAATGTTGATGCACAGTGGAACGCAGCTGAAATGACCGTCTTTTCTGCAGACCACTCTAAAACGTTGGTGTGAGGAAAGGCGCTGAATAAATGGCATCCTTGGCCCAGGCTCGTTGGTCTAGGGGTATGATTCTCGCTTCGGGTGCGAGAGGTCCCGGGTTCAACTCCCGGACGAGCCCTTCTTTCACAAAGAAATGCCAGACTTTACAGAAAAAAATCCACTCTAACGAAATAAACGACGACCACCCTCTGTTGTTAGCCATTGCAGGAAAAGAGCCCATTCTGGAAAACTTTTTTGACTTACTCAGGAATGCAAGGGGTCCACACAAAATAAAACCCATTGCAGCACTCAGCGGCTCGTTGGTCTAGGGGTATGATTCTCGCTTTGGGTGCGAGAGGTCCCGGGTTCAAATCCCGGACGAGCCCGTTTGTGCTTTCTCCCCAATTTATTGTGGGCCTCACCGCCAAACGCTTGTGTCCTGTAGAGAATTAGCCTCGGTTGGATGTTCCTTTTCACCCCACAAAACTGTTCAATTGCGGCTCGTTGGTCTAGGGGTATGATTCTCGCTTTGGGTGCGAGAGGTCCCGGGTTCAAATCCCGGACGACCCCGTAAGCTAGACAGGTAAACTCTTTTGAAATGTGTCCTTTTTCAAGTCCCGTCAGTGGTGGAGAAAATTGCACGGTTTTTTTTTTCAGCTGAAGTCACACTCTGTCGGGGCTCGTTGGTCTAGGGGTATGATTCTCGCTTAGGGTGCGAGAGGTCCCGGGTTCAAATCCCGGACGAGCCCGTCGCCAAGCAAGCTTTTGTCAGTATCATGAGATTGTGTGAGCACTGTCTCACCTTTGATGTACAGCATAGCTTAGCTGCAGCTCAACACCACCACAGCTACCTTTCCTTTCAGCTAAATATTGATGCACAAGATGCTCGACATAAGCATTTGAGCAAGCTGGCTCGTTGGTCTAGGGGTATGATTCTCGCTTAGGGTGCGAGAGGTCCCGGGTTCAAATCCCGGACGAGCCCTTTATTCTGTGAAACTCTGCATCGTTTGGTTCTACCGGCCACCGGTCAACTGCTGCACTTAGTTACCCAGGACTTACTTTCGGAAATGTTGATGCACAGTGGAACGCAGCTGAAATGACCGTCTTTTCTGCAGACCACTCTAAAACGTTGGTGTGAGGAAAGGCGCTGAATAAATGGCATCCTTGGCCCAGGCTCGTTGGTCTAGGGGTATGATTCTCGCTTCGGGTGCGAGAGGTCCCGGGTTCAACTCCCGGACGAGCCCTTCTTTCACAAAGAAATGCCAGACTTTACAGAAAAAAATCCACTCTAACGAAATAAACGACGACCACCCTCTGTTGTTAGCCATTGCAGGAAAAGAGCCCATTCTGGAAAACTTTTTTGACTTACTCAGGAATGCAAGGGGTCCACACAAAATAAAACCCATTGCAGCACTCAGCGGCTCGTTGGTCTAGGGGTATGATTCTCGCTTTGGGTGCGAGAGGTCCCGGGTTCAAATCCCGGACGAGCCCGTTTGTGCTTTCTCCCCAATTTATTGTGGGACTCACCGCCAAACGCTTGTGTCCTGTAGAGAATTAGCCTCGGTTGGATGTTCCTTTTCACCCCACAAAACTGTTCAATTGCGGCTCGTTGGTCTAGGGGTATGATTCTCGCTTTGGGTGCGAGAGGTCCCGGGTTCAAATCCCGGACGAGCCCGTAAGCTACACAGGTAAACTCTTTTGAAATGTGTCCTTCTTCAAGTCCCGTCAGTGGTGGAGAAAATTGCACGTTTTTTTTTTTCAGCTGAAGTCACACTCTTTCGGGGCTCGTTGGTCTAGGGGTATGATTCTCGCTTAGGGTGCGAGAGGTCCTGGGTTCAAATCCCGGACGAGCCCGTCGCCAAGCAAGCTTTTGTCAGTATCATGAGATTGTGTGAGCACTGTCTCACCTTTGATGTACAGCATAGCTTAGCTGCAGCTCAACACCACCACAGCTACCTTTCCTTTCAGCTAAATATTGATGCACAAGATGCTCGACATAAGCATTTGAGCAAGCTGGCTCGTTGGTCTAGGGGTATGATTCTCGCTTAGGGTGCGAGAGGTCCGGGGTTCAAATCCCGGACGAGCCCTTTATTCTGTGAAACTCTGCATCGTTTGGTTCTACCGGCCACCGGTCAACTGCTGCACTTAGTTACCCAGGACTTACTTTCGGAAATGTTGATGCACAGTGGAACGCAGCTGAAATGACCGTCTTTTCTGCAGACCACTCTAAAACGTTGGTGTGAGGAAAGGCGCTGAATAAATGGCATCCTTGGCCCAGGCTCGTTGGTCTAGGGGTATGATTCTCGCTTCGGGTGCGAGAGGTCCCGGGTTCAACTCCCGGACGAGCCCTTCTTTCACAAAGAAATGCCAGACTTTACAGAAAAAAATCCACTCTAACGAAATAAACGACGACCACCCTCTGTTGTTAGCCATTGCAGGAAAAGAGTAGCCTAGAAATCTAGACGCACCCTAGCGGCCAAAAATATTTTTGCCTAGCGGGATGGTCTAGGGTCGCACCGTTGAGGCCAAGACTGCGCCAGGCTGCAGATCGGCCTGACCAATCAGAACGCTCTATCTGTATACGGAGTCCTTGAGCCCGAAGGCATCACGCAATAAACAAATCAGAAGCAACGAAAGGCGGGTCTTGGCATCTAACTTATCTTTCACACACAACAGCGCCGACTCCGATAATTAGATTTAAAACGTTCTCCTGCTTGCTAGATTTTCTTCACTGTTGATTCGCTGTTTCTCTTTGAGTTTCCAAGTTAATGTTAAGGCTGCTACGTCTATCATTGTCCTATACTTGTTGCAGAGCTGTGTAACATAACATCTATTTGCGTCTGTCTTGGTAAGTTCACACTTGAAATAGCGAATCTAATCGGAGCTGCCAAGTGTCACGCTTTGAGTGTGACAGACAGTCAAACAAATGTTCGACGAACGCATCTCACTGTCGCTTGCAATTTTCTGAAACTTGGCAGCCCTGTTGCCGTTTTGCCGACCGGCTACGATTGGTCACAAATGCTGGCCTATTACGTGCAGAAGCAGTTTGAAAGACAACTGTTCATCCCACCCACAGGCTTCAACTCTGTGAATGGTCCGACCCCAGACTATACATTTCTGTGTAGTTTGGCTTGCCAGGCTAGGAAAAGAGCCCATTCTGGAAAACTTTTTTGACTTACTCAGGAATGCAAGGGGTCCAGACAAAATAAAACCCATTGCAGCACTCAGCGGCTCGTTGGTCTAGGGGTATGATTCTCGCTTTGGGTGCGAGAGGTCCCGGGTTCAAATCCCGGACGAGCCCGTTTGTGCTTTCTCCCCAATTTATTGTGGGCCTCACCGCCAAACGCTTCTGTCCTGTAGAGAATTAGCCTCGGTTGGATGTTCCTTTTCACCCCACAAAACTGTTCAATTGCGGCTCGTTGGTCTAGGGGTATGATTCTCGCTTTGGGTGCGAGAGGTCCCGGGTTCAAATCCCGGACGAGCCCGTAAGCTAGACAGGTAAACTCTTTTGAAATGTGTCCTTTTTCAAGTCCCGTCAGTGGTGGAGAAAATTGCACGGTTTTTTTTTTCAGCTCAAGTCACACTCTGTCGGGACTCGTTGGTCTAGGGGTATGATTCTCGCTTAGGGTGCGAGAGGTCCCGGGTTCAAATCCCGGACGAGCCCGTTGCCAAGCAAGCTTTTGTCAGTATCATGAGATTGTGTGAGCACTGTCTCACCTTTGATGTACAGCATAGCTTAGCTGCAGCTCAACACCACCACAGCTACCTTTCCTTTCAGCTAAATATTGATGCACAAGATGCTCGACATAAGCATTTGAGCAAGCTGGCTCGTTGGTCTAGGGGTATGATTCTCGCTTAGGGTGCGAGAGGTCCCGGGTTCAAATCCCGGACGAGCCCTTTATTCTGTGAAACTCTGCATCGTTTGGTTCTACCGGCCACCGGTCAACTGCTGCACTTAGTTACCCAGGACTTACTTTCGGAAATGTTGATGCACAGTGGAACGCAGCTGAAATGACCGTCTTTTCTGCAGACCACTCTAAAACGTTGGTGTGAGGAAAGGCGCTGAATAAATGGCATCCTTGGCCCAGGCTCGTTGGTCTAGGGGTATGATTCTCGCTTCGGGTGCGAGAGGTCCCGGGTTCAACTCCCGGACGAGCCCTTCTTTCACAAAGAAATGCCAGACTTTACAGAAAAAAATCCACTCTAACGAAATAAACGACGACCACCCTCTGTTGTTAGCCATTGCAGGAAAAGAGCCCATTCTGGAAAACTTTTTTGACTTACTCAGGAATGCAAGGGGTCCACACAAAATAAAACCCATTGCAGCACTCAGCGGCTCGTTGGTCTAGGGGTATGATTCTCGCTTTGGGTGCGAGAGGTCCCGGGTTCAAATCCCGGACGAGCCCGTTTGTGCTTTCTCCCCAATTTATTGTGGGCCTCACCGCCAAACGCTTGTGTCCTGTAGAGAATTAGCCTCGGTTGGATGTTCCTTTTCACCCCACAAAACTGTTCAATTGCGGCTCGTTGGTCTAGGGGTATGATTCTCGCTTTGGGTGCGAGAGGTCCCGGGTTCAAATCCCGGACGAGCCCGTAAGCTAGACAGGTAAACTCTTTTGAAATGTGTCCTTTTTCAAGTCCCGTCAGTGGTGGAGAAAATTGCACGGTTTTTTTTTTCAGCTGAAGTCACACTCTGTCGGGGCTCGTTGGTCTAGGGGTATGATTCTCGCTTAGGGTGCGAGAGGTCCCGGGTTCAAATCCCGGACGAGCCCGTCGCCAAGCAAGCTTTTGTCAGTATCATGAGATTGTGTGAGCACTGTCTCACCTTTGATGTACAGAATAGCTTAGCTGCAGCTCAACACCACCACAGCTACCTTTCCTTTCAGCTAAATATTGATGCACAAGATGCTCGACATAAGCATTTGAGCAAGCTGGCTCGTTGGTCTAGGGGTATGATTCTCGCTTAGGGTGCGAGAGGTCCCGGGTTGAAATCCCGGACGAGCCCTTTATTCTGTGAAACTCTGCATCGTTTGGTTCTACCGGCCACCGGTCAACTGCTGCACTTAGTTACCCAGGACTTACTTTCGGAAATGTTGATGCACAGTGGAACGCAGCTGAAATGACCGTATTTTCTGCAGACCACTCTAAAACGTTGGTGTGACTAAAGGCGCTGAATAAATGGCATCCTTGGCCCAGGCTCGTTGGTCTAGGGGTATGATTCTCGCTTCGGGTGCGAGAGGTCCCGGGTTCAACTCCCGGACGAGCCCTTCTTTCACAAAGAAATGCCAGACTTTACAGAAAAAAATCCACTCTAACGAAATAAACGACGACCACCCTCTGTTGTTAGCCATTGCAGGAAAAGAGCCCATTCTGGAAAACTTTTTTGACTTACTCAGGAATGCAAGGGGTCCACACAAAATAAAACCCATTGCAGCACTCAGCGGCTCGTTGGTCTAGGGGTATGATTCTCGCTTTGGGTGCGAGAGGTCCCGGGTTCAAATCCCGGACGAGCCCGTTTGTGCTTTCTCCCCAATTTATTGTGGGCCTCACCGCCAAACGCTTGTGTCCTGTAGAGAATTAGCCTCGGTTGGATGTTCCTTTTCACCCCACAAAACTGTTCAATTGCGGCTCGTTGGTCTAGGGGTATGATTCTCGCTTTGGGTGCGAGAGGTCCCGGGTTCAAATCCCGGACGAGCCCGTAAGCTAGACAGGTAAACTCTTTTGAAATGTGTCCTTTTTCAAGTCCCGTCAGTGGTGGAGAAAATTGCACGTTTTTTTTTTTTCAGCTGAAGTCACACTCTGTCGGGGCTCGTTGGTCTAGGGGTATGATTCTCGCTTAGGGTGCGAGAGGTCCCGGGTTCAAATCCCGGAC
>NC_085001.1:26694673-26699673 GCF_963854185.1 Sardina pilchardus
GGAAAACTTTTTTGACTTACTCAGGAATGCAAGGGGTCCACACAAAATAAAACCCATTGCAGCACTCAGCGGCTCGTTGGTCTAGGGGTATGATTCTCGCTTTGGGTGCGAGAGGTCCCGGGTTCAAATCCCGGACGAGCCCGTTTGTGCTTTCTCCCCAATTTATTGTGGGCCTCACCGCCAAACGCTTGTGTCCTGTAGAGAATTAGCCTCGGTTGGATGTTCCTTTTCACCCCACAAAACTGTTCAATTGCGGCTCGTTGGTCTAGGGGTATGATTCTCGCTTTGGGTGCGAGAGGTCCCGGGTTCAAATCCCGGACGAGCCCGTAAGCTACACAGGTAAACTCTTTTGAAATGTGTCCTTTTTCAAGTCCCGTCAGTGGTGGAGAAAATTGCACGGTTTTTTTTTTCAGCTGAAGTCACACTCTGTCGGGGCTCGTTGGTCTAGGGGTATGATTCTCGCTTAGAGTGCTAGAGGTCCTGGGTTCAAATCCCGGACGAGCCCGTCGCCAAGCAAGCTTTTGTCAGTATCATGAGATTGTGTGAGCACTGTCTCACCTTTGATGTACAGCATAGCTTAGCTGCAGCTCAACACCACCACAGCTACCTTTCCTTTCAGCTAAATATTGATGCACAAGATGCTCGACATAAGCATTTGAGCAAGCTGGCTCGTTGGTCTAGGGGTTTGATTCTCGCTTAGGGTGCGAGAGGTCCGGGGTTCAAATCCCGGACGAGCCCTTTATTCTGTGAAACTCTGCATCGTTTGGTTCTACCGGCCACCGGTCAACTGCTGCACTTAGTTACCCAGGACTTACTTTCGGAAATGTTGATGCACAGTGGAACGCAGCTGAAATGACCGTCTTTTCTGCAGACCACTCTAAAACGTTGGTGTGAGGAAAGGCGCTGAATAAATGGCATCCTTGGCCCAGGCTCGTTGGTCTAGGGGTATGATTCTCGCTTCGGGTGCGAGAGGTCCCGGGTTCAACTCCCGGACGAGCCCTTCTTTCACAAAGAAATGCCAGACTTTACAGAAAAAAATCCACTCTAACGAAATAAACGACGACCACCCTCTGTTGTTAGCCATTGCAGGAAAAGAGCCCATTCTGGAAAACTTTTTTGACTTACTCAGGAATGCAAGGGGTCCACACAAAATAAAACCCATTGCAGCACTCAGCGGCTCGTTGGTCTAGGGGTATGATTCTCGCTTTGGGTGCGAGAGGTCCCGGGTTCAAATCCCGGACGAGCCCGTTTGTGCTTTCTCCCCAATTTATTGTGGGCCTCACCGCCAAACGCTTGTGTCCTGTAGAGAATTAGCCTCGGTTGGATGTTCCTTTTCACCCCACAAAACTGTTCAATTGCGGCTCGTTGGTCTAGGGGTATGATTCTCGCTTTGGGTGCGAGAGGTCCTGGGTTCAAATCCCGGACGAGCCTGTAAGCTAGACAGGTAAAGTCTTTTGAAATGTGTCCTTTTTCAAGTCCCGTCAGTGGTGGAGAAAATTGCACGGTTTTTTTTTTCAGCTGAAGTCACACTCTGTCGGGGCTCGTTGGTCTAGGGGTATGATTCTCGCTTAGGGTGCGAGAGGTCCCGGGTTCAAATCCCGGACGAGCCCGTCGCCAAGCAAGCTTTTGTCAGTATCATGAGATTGTGTGAGCACTGTCTCACCTTTGATGTTCAGCATAGCTTAGCTGCAGCTCAACACCACCACAGCTACCTTTCCTTTCAGCTAAATATTGATGCACAAGACGCTCGACATAAGCATTTGAGCAAGCTGGCTCGTTGGTCTAGGGGTATGATTCTCGCTTAGGGTGCGAGAGGTCCCGGGTTCAAATCCCGGACGAGCCCTTTATTCTGTGAAACTCTGCATCGTTTGGTTCTACCGGCCACCGGTCAACTGCTGCACTTAGTTACCCAGGACTTACTTTCGGAAATGTTGATGCACAGTGGAACGCAGCTGAAATGACCGTCTTTTCTGCAGACCACTCTAAAACGTTGGTGTGAGGAAAGGCGCTGAATAAATGGCATCCTTGGCCCAGGCTCGTTGGTCTAGGGGTATGATTCTCGCTTCGGGTGCGAGAGGTCCCGGGTTCAACTCCCGGACGAGCCCTTCTTTCACAAAGAAATGCCAGACTTTACAGAAAAAAATCCACTCTAACGAAATAAACGACGACCACCCTCTGTTGTTAGCCATTGCAGGAAAATAGCCCATTCTGGAAAACTTTTTTGACTTACTCAGGAATGCAAGGGGTCCACACAAAATAAAACCCATTGCAGCACTCAGCGGCTCGTTGGTCTAGGGGTATGATTCTTGCTTTGGGTGCGAGAGGTCCCGGGTTCAAATCCCGGACGAGCCCGTTTGTGCTTTCTCCCCAATTTATTGTGGGCCTCACCGCCAAACGCTTGTGTCCTGTAGAGAATTAGCCTCGGTTGGATGTTCCTTTTCACCCCACAAAACTGTTCAATTGCGGCTCGTTGGTCTAGGGGTATGATTCTCGCTTTGGGTGCGAGAGGTCCCGGGTTCAAATCCCGGACGAGCCCGTAAGCTAGACAGGTAAACTCTTTTGAAATGTGTCCTTTTTCAAGTCCCGTCAGTGGTGGAGAAAATTGCACGGTTTTTTTTTTCAGCTGAAGTCACACTCTGTCGGGGCTCGTTGGTCTAGGGGTATGATTCTCGCTTAGGGTGCGAGAGGTCCCGGGTTCAAATCCCGGACGAGCCCGTCGCCAAGCAAGCTTTTGTCAGTATCATGAGATTGTGTGAGCACTGTCTCACCTTTGATGTACAGCATAGCTTAGCTGCAGCTCAACACCACCACAGCTACCTTTCCTTTCAGCTAAATATTGATGCACAAGATGCTCGACATAAGCATTTGAGCAAGCTGGCTCGTTGGTCTAGGGGTATGATTCTCGCTTAGGGTGCGAGAGGTCCCGGGTTCAAATCCCGGACGAGCCCTTTATTCTGTGAAACTCTGCATCGTTTGGTTCTACCGGCCACCGGTCAACTGCTGCACTTAGTTACCCAGGACTTACTTTCGGAAATGTTGATGCACAGTGGAACGCAGCTGAAATGACCGTATTTTCTGCAGACCACTCTAAAACGTTGGTGTGAGGAAAGGCGCTGAATAAATGGCATCCTTGGCCCAGGCTCGTTGGTCTAGGGGTATGATTCTCGCTTCGGGTGCGAGAGGTCCCGGGTTCAACTCCCGGACGAGCCCTTCTTTCACAAAGAAATGCCAGACTTTACAGAAAAAAATCCACTCTAACGAAATAAACGACGACCACCCTCTGTTGTTAGCCATTGCAGGAAAAGAGCCCATTCTGGAAAACTTTTTTGACTTACTCAGGAATGCAAGGGGTCCACACAAAATAAAACCCATTGCAGCACTCAGCGGCTCGTTGGTCTAGGGGTATGATTCTCGCTTTGGGTGCGAGAGGTCCCGGGTTCAAATCCCGGACGAGCCCGTTTGTGCTTTCTCCCCAATTTATTGTGGGCCTCACCGCCAAACGCTTGTGTCCTGTAGAGAATTAGCCTCGGTTGGATGTTCCTTTTCACCCCACAAAACTGTTCAATTGCGGCTCGTTGGTCTAGGGGTATGATTCTCGCTTTGGGTGCGAGAGGTCCCGGGTTCAAATCCCGGACGAGCCCGTAAGCTAGACAGGTAAACTCTTTTGAAATGTGTCCTTTTTCAAGTCCCGTCAGTGGTGGAGAAAATTGCACGGTTTTTTTTTTCAGCTGAAGTCACACTCTGTCGGGGCTCGTTGGTCTAGGGGTATGATTCTCGCTTAGGGTGCGAGAGGTCCCGGGTTCAAATCCCGGACGAGCCCGTCGCCAAGCAAGCTTTTGTCAGTATCATGAGATTGTGTGAGCACTGTCTCACCTTTGATGTACAGCATAGCTTAGCTGCAGCTCAACACCACCACAGCTACCTTTCCTTTCAGCTAAATATTGATGCACAAGATGCTCGACATAAGCATTTGAGCAAGCTGGCTCGTTGGTCTAGGGGTATGATTCTCGCTTAGGGTGCGAGAGGTCCCGGGTTCAAATCCCGGACGAGCCCTTTATTCTGTGAAACTCTGCATCGTTTGGTTCTACCGGCCACCGGTCAACTGCTGCACTTAGTTACCCAGGACTTACTTTCGGAAATGTTGATGCACAGTGGAACGCAGCTGAAATGACCGTATTTTCTGCAGACCACTCTAAAACGTTGGTGTGAGGAAAGGCGCTGAATAAATGGCATCCTTGGCCCAGGCTCGTTGGTCTAGGGGTATGATTCTCGCTTCGGGTGCGAGAGGTCCCGGGTTCAACTCCCGGACGAGCCCTTCTTTCACAAAGAAATGCCAGACTTTACAGAAAAAAATCCACTCTAACGAAATAAACGACGACCACCCTCTGTTGTTAGCCATTGCAGGAAAAGAGCCCATTCTGGAAAACTTTTTTGACTTACTCAGGAATGCAAGGGGTCCACACAAAATAAAACCCATTGCAGCACTCAGCGGCTCGTTGGTCTAGGGGTATGATTCTCGCTTTGGGTGCGAGAGGTCCCGGGTTCAAATCCCGGACGAGCCCGTTTGTGCTTTCTCCCCAATTTATTGTGGGCCTCACCGCCAAACGCTTGTGTCCTGTAGAGAATTAGCCTCGGTTGGATGTTCCTTTTCACCCCACAAAACTGTTCAATTGCGGCTCGTTGGTCTAGGGGTTTGATTCTCGCTTTGGGTGCGAGAGGTCCCGGGTTCAAATCCCGGACGAGCCCGTAAGCTACACAGGTAAACTCTTTTGAAATGTGTCCTTTTTCAAGTCCCGTCAGTGGTGGAGAAAATTGCACGGTTTTTTTTTTCAGCTGAAGTCACACTCTGTCGGGGCTCGTTGGTCTAGGGGTATGATTCTCGCTTAGAGTGCTAGAGGTCCTGGGTTCAAATCCCGGACGAGCCCGTCGCCAAGCAAGCTTTTGTCAGTATCATGAGATTGTGTGAGCACTGTCTCACCTTTGATGTACAGCATAGCTTA
>NC_085001.1:26712173-26714673 GCF_963854185.1 Sardina pilchardus
GGGGTATGATTCTCGCTTTGGGTGCGAGAGGTCCCGGGTTCAAATCCCGGACGAGCCCGTAAGCTAGACAGGTAAACTCTTTTGAAATGTGTCCTTTTTCAAGTCCCGTCAGTGGTGGAGAAAATTGCACGGTTTTTTTTTTCAGCTGAAGTCACACTCTGTCGGGGCTCGTTGGTCTAGGGGTATGATTCTCGCTTAGGGTGCGAGAGGTCCCGGGTTCAAATCCCGGACGAGCCCGTCGCCAAGCAAGCTTTTGTCAGTATCATGAGATTGTGTGAGCACTGTCTCACCTTTGATGTACAGCATAGCTTAGCTGCAGCTCAACACCACCACAGCTACCTTTCCTTTCAGCTAAATATTGATGCACAAGATGCTCGACATAAGCATTTGAGCAAGCTGGCTCGTTGGTCTAGGGGTATGATTCTCGCTTAGGGTGCGAGAGGTCCCGGGTTCAAATCCCGGACGAGCCCTTTATTCTGTGAAACTCTGCATCGTTTGGTTCTACCGGCCACCGGTCAACTGCTGCACTTAGTTACCCAGGACTTACTTTCGGAAATGTTGATGCACAGTGGAACGCAGCTGAAATGACCGTCTTTTCTGCAGACCACTCTAAAACGTTGGTGTGAGAAAAGGCGCTGAATAAATGGCATCCTTGGCCCAGGCTCGTTGGTCTAGGGGTATGATTCTCGCTTCGGGTGCGAGAGGTCCCGGGTTCAACTCCCGGACGAGCCCTTCTTTCACAAAGAAATGCCAGACTTTACAGAAAAAAATCCACTCTAACGAAATAAACGACGACCACCCTCTGTTGTTAGCCATTGCAGGAAAAGAGCCCATTCTGGAAAACTTTTTTGACTTACTCAGGAATGCAAGGGGTCCACACAAAATAAAACCCATTGCAGCACTCAGCGGCTCGTTGGTCTAGGGGTATGATTCTCGCTTTGGGTGCGAGAGGTCCCGGGTTCAAATCCCGGACGAGCCCGTCGCCAAGCAAGCTTTTGTCAGTATCATGAGATTGTGTGAGCACTGTCTCACCTTTGATGTACAGCATAGCTTAGCTGCAGCTCAACACCACCACAGCTACCTTTCCTTTCAGCTAAATATTGATGCACAAGATGCTCGACATAAGCATTTGAGCAAGCTGGCTCGTTGGTCTAGGGGTATGATTCTCGCTTAGGGTGCGAGAGGTCCCGGGTTCAAATCCCGGACGAGCCCTTTATTCTGTGAAACTCTGCATCGTTTGGTTCTACCGGCCACCGGTCAACTGCTGCACTTAGTTACCCAGGACTTACTTTCGGAAATGTTGATGCACAGTGGAATGCAGCTGAAATGACCGTATTTTCTGCAGACCACTCTAAAACGTTGGTGTGAGGAAAGGCGCTGAATAAATGGCATCCTTGGCCCAGGCTCGTTGGTCTAGGGGTATGATTCTCGCTTCGCGTGCGAGAGGTCCCGGGTTCAACTCCCGGACGAGCCCTTCTTTCACAAAGAAATGCCAGACTTTACAGAAAAAAATCCACTCTAACGAAATAAACGACGACCACCCTCTGTTGTTAGCCATTGCAGGAAAAGAGCCCATTCTGGAAAACTTTTTTGACTTACTCAGGAATGCAAGGGGTCCACACAAAATAAAACCCATTGCAGAACTCAGCGGCTCGTTGGTCTAGGGGTATGATTCTCGCTTTGGGTGCGAGAGGTCCCGGGTTCAAATCCCGGACGAGCCCGTCGCCAACGAGCCAGTATCATGAGATTGTGTGAGCACTGTCTCACCTTTGATGTACAGCATAGCTTAGCTGCAGCTCAACACCACCACAGCTACCTTTCCTTTCAGCTAAATATTGATGCACAAGATGCTCGACATAAGCATTTGAGCAAGCTGGCTCGTTGGTGTAGGGGTATGATTCTCGCTTAGGGTGCGAGAGGTCCCGGGTTCAAATCCCGGACGAGCCCTTTATTCTGTGAAACTCTGCATCGTTTGGTTCTACCGGCCACCGGTCAACTGCTGCACTTAGTTACCCAGGACTTACTTTCGGAAATGTTGATGCACAGTGGAACGCAGCTGAAATGACCGTCTTTTCTGCAGACCACTCTAAAACGTTGGTGTGAGGAAAGGCGCTGAATAAATGGCATCCTTGGCCCAGGCTCGTTGGTCTAGGGGTATGATTCTCGCTTCGGGTGCGAGAGGTCCCGGGTTCAACTCCCGGACGAGCCCTTCTTTCACAAAGAAATGCCAGACTTTACAGAAAAAAATCCACTCTAACGAAATAAACGACGACCACCCTCTGTTGTTAGCCATTGCAGGAAAAGAGCCCATTCTGGAAAACTTTTTTGACTTACTCAGGAATGCAAGGGGTCGACACAAAATAAAACCCATTGCAGCACTCAGCGGCTCGTTGGTCTAGGGGTATGATTCTCGCTTTGGGTGCGAGAGGTCCCGGGTTCAAATCCCGGACGAGCCCGTTTGTGCTTTCTCCCCAATTTATTGTGGGCCTCACCGCCAAAC
>NC_085001.1:26724673-26732173 GCF_963854185.1 Sardina pilchardus
AAAACCCATTGCAACACTCAGCGGCTCGTTGGTCTAGGGGTATGATTCTCGCTTTGGGTGCGAGAGGTCCCTGGTTCAAATCCCGGACGAGCCCGTTTGTGCTTTCTCCCCAATTTATTGTGGGCCTCACCGCCAAACGCTTGTGTCCTGTAGAGAATTAGCCTCGGTTGGATGTTCCTTTTCACCCCACAAAACTGTTCAATTGCGGCTCGTTGGTCTAGGGGTATGATTCTCGCTTTGGGTGCGAGAGGTCCCGGGTTCAAATCCCGGACGAGCCCGTTTGTGCTTTCTCCCCAATTTATTGTGGGCCTCACCGCCAAACGCTTGTGTCCTGTAGAGAATTAGCCTCGGTTGGATGTTCCTTTTCACCCCACAAAACTGTTCAATTGCGGCTCGTTGGTCTAGGGGTATGATTCTCGCTTTGGGTGCGAGAGGTCCCGGGTTCAAATCCCGGACGAGCCCGTAAGCTAGACAGGTAAACTCTTTTGAAATGTGTCCTTTTTCAAGTCCCGTCAGTGGTGGAGAAAATTGCACGGTTTTTGTTTTCAGCTGAAGTCAAACTCTGTCGGGGCTCGTTGGTCTAGGGGTATGATTCTCGCTTAGGGTGCGAGAGGTCCCGGGTTCAAATCCCGGACGAGCCCGTCGCCAAGCAAGCTTTTGTCAGTATCATGACATTGTGTGAGCACTGTCTCACCTTTGATGTACAGCATAGCTTAGCTGCAGCTCAACACCACCACAGCTACCTTTCCTTTCAGCTAAATATTGATGCACAAGATGCTCGACATAAGCATTTGAGCAAGCTGGCTCGTTGGTCTAGGGGTATGATTCTCGCTTAGGGTGCGAGAGGTCCCGGGTTCAAATCCCGGACGAGCCCTTTATTCTGTGAAACTCTGCATCGTTTGGTTCTACCGGCCACCGGTCAACTGCTGCACTTAGTTACCCAGGACTTACTTTCGGAAATGTTGATGCACAGTGGAACGCAGCTGAAATGACCGTCTTTTCTGCAGACCACTCTAAAACGTTGGTGTGAGGAAAGGCGCTGAATAAATGGCATCCTTGGCCCAGGCTCGTTGGTCTAGGGGTATGATTCTCGCTTCGGGTGCGAGAGGTCCCGGGTTCAACTCCCGGACGAGCCCTTTTTTCACAAAGAAATGCCAGACTTTACAGAAAAAAATCCACTCTAACGAAATAAACGACGACCACCCTCTGTTGTTAGCCATTGCAGGAAAAGAGCCCATTCTGGAAAACTTTTTTGACTTACTCAGGAATGCAAGGGGTCCACACAAAATAAAACCCATTGCAGCACTCAGCGGCTCGTTGGTCTAGGGGTATGATTCTCGCTTTGGGTGCGAGAGGTCCCGGGTTCAAATCCCGGACGAGCCCGTTTGTGCTTTCTCCCCAATTTATTGTGGGCCTCACCGCCAAACGCTTGTGTCCTGTAGAGAATTAGCCTCGGTTGGATGTTCCTTTTCACCCCACAAAACTGTTCAATTGCGGCTCGTTGGTCTAGGGGTATGATTCTCGCTTTGGGTGCGAGAGGTCCCGGGTTCAAATCCCGGACGAGCCCGTAAGCTAGACAGGTAAACTCTTTTGAAATGTGTCCTTTTTCAAGTCCCGTCAGTGGTGGAGAAAATTGCACGGTTTTTTTTTTCAGCTGAAGTCACACTCTGTCGGGGCTCGTTGGTCTAGGGGTATGATTCTCGCTTAGGGTGCGAGAGGTCCCGGGTTCAAATCCCGGACGAGCCCGTCGCCAAGCATGCTTTTGTCAGTATCATGAGATTGTGTGAGCACTGTCTCACCTTTGATGTACAGCATAGCTTAGCTGCAGCTCAACACCACCACAGCTACCTTTCCTTTCAGCTAAATATTGATGCACAAGATGCTCGACATAAGCATTTGAGCAAGCTGGCTCGTTGGTGTAGGGGTATGATTCTCGCTTAGGGTGCGAGAGGTCCCGGGTTCAAATCCCGGACGAGCCCTTTATTCTGTGAAACTCTGCATCGTTTGGTTCTACCGGCCACCGGTCAACTGCTGCACTTAGTTACCCAGGACTTACTTTCGGAAATGTTGATGCACAGTGGAATGCAGCTGAAATGACCGTCTTTTCTGCAGACCACTCTAAAACGTTGGTGTGAGGAAAGGCGCTGAATAAATGGCATCCTTGGCCCAGGCTCGTTGGTCTAGGGGTATGATTCTCGCTTCGGGTGCGAGAGGTCCCGGGTTCAACTCCCAGACGAGCCCTTCTTTCACAAAGAGATGCCAGACTTTACAGAAAAAAATCCACTCTAACGAAATAAACGACGACCACCCTCTGTTGTTAGCCATTGCAGGAAAAGAGCCCATTCTGGAAAACTTTTTTGACTTACTCAGGAATGCAAGGGGTCCACACAAAATAAAACCCATTGCAGCACTCAGCGGCTCGTTGGTCTAGGGGTATGATTCTCGCTTTGGGTGCGAGAGGTCCCGGGTTCAAATCCCGGACGAGCCCGTTTGTGCTTTCTCCCCAATTTATTGTGGGCCTCACCGCCAAACGCTTGTGTCCTGTAGAGAATTAGCCTCGGTTGGATGTTCCTTTTCACCCCACAAAACTGTTCAATTGCGGCTCGTTGGTCTAGGGGTATGATTCTCGCTTTGGGTGCGAGAGGTCCCGGGTTCAAATCCCGGACGAGCCCGTAAGCTAGACAGGTAAACTCTTTTGAAATGTGTCCTTTTTCAAGTCCCGTCAGTGGTGGAGAAAATTGCACGTTTTTTTTTTTTCAGCTGAAGTCACACTCTGTCGGGGCTCGTTGGTCTAGGGGTATGATTCTCGCTTAGGGTGCGAGAGGTCCCGGGTTCAAATCCCGGACGAGCCCGTCGCCAAGCAAGCTTTTGTCAGTATCATGAGATTGTGTGAGCACTGTCTCACCTTTGATGTACAGCATAGCTTAGCTGCAGCTCAACACCACCACAGCTACCTTTCCTTTCAGCTAAATATTGATGCACAAGATGCTCGACATAAGCATTTGAGCAAGCTGGCTCGTTGGTCTAGGGGTATGATTCTCGCTTAGGGTGCGAGAGGTCCCGGGTACAAATCCCGGACGAGCCCTTTATTCTGTGAAACTCTGCATTGTTTGGTTCTACCGGCCACCGGTCAACTGCTGCACTTAGTTACCCAGGACTTACTTTCGGAAATGTTGATGCACAGTGGAACGCAGCTGAAATGACCGTATTTTCTGCAGACCACTCTAAAACGTTGGTGTGAGGAAAGGCGCTGAATAAATGGCATCCTTGGCCCAGGCTCGTTGGTCTAGGGGTATGATTCTCGCTTCGGGTGCGAGAGGTCCCGGGTTCAACTCCCGGACGAGCCCTTCTTTCACAAAGAAATGCCAGACTTTACAGAAAAAAATCCACTCTAACGAAATAAACGACGACCACCCTCTGTTGTTAGCCATTGCAGGAAAAGAGCCCATTCTGGAAAACTTTTTTGACTTACTCAGGAATGCAAGGGGTCCACACAAAATAAAACCCATTGCAACACTCAGCGGCTTGTTGGTCTAGGGGTATGATTCTCGCTTTGGGTGCGAGAGGTCCCGGGTTCAAATCCCGGACGAGCCCGTTTGTGCTTTCTCCCCAATTTATTGTGGGCCTCACCGCCAAACGCTTGTGTCCTGTAGAGAATTAGCCTCGGTTGGATGTTCCTTTTCACCCCACAAAACTGTTCAATTGCGGCTCGTTGGTCTAGGGGTATGATTCTCGCTTTGGGTGCGAGAGGTCCCGGGTTCAAATCCCGGACGAGCCCGTAAGCTAGACAGGTAAACTCTTTTGAAATGTGTCCTTTTTCAAGTCCCGTCAGTGGTGGAGAAAATTGCACGTTTTTTTTTTTTCAGCTGAAGTCAAACTCTGTCGGGGCTCGTTGGTCTAGGGGTATGATTCTCGCTTAGGGTGCGAGAGGTCCCGGGTTCAAATCCCGGACGAGCCCGTCGCCAAGCAAGCTTTTGTCAGTATCATGAGATTGTGTGAGCACTGTCTCACCTTTGATGTACAGCATAGCTTAGCTGCAGCTCAACACCACCACAGCTACCTTTCCTTTCAGCTAAATATTGATGCACAAGATGCTCGACATAAGCATTTGAGCAAGCTGGCTCGTTGGTCTAGGGGTATGATTCTCGCTTAGGGTGCGAGAGGTCCCGGGTTCAAATCCCGGACGAGCCCTTTATTCTGTGAAACTCTGCATCGTTTGGTTCTACCGGCCACCGGTCAACTGCTGCACTTAGTTACCCAGGACTTACTTTCGGAAATGTTGATGCACAGTGGAACGCAGCTGAAATGACCGTCTTTTCTGCAGACCACTCTAAAACGTTGGTGTGAGGAAAGGCGCTGAATAAATGGCATCCTTGGCCCAGGCTCGTTGGTCTAGGGGTATGATTCTCGCTTCGGGTGCGAGAGGTCCCGGGTTCAACTCCCGGACGAGCCCTCCTTTCACAAAGAAATGCCAGACTTTACAGAAAAAAATCCACTCTAACGAAATAAACGACGACCACCCTCTGTTGTTAGCCATTGCAGGAAAAGAGCCCATTCTGGAAAACTTTTTTGACTTACTCAGGAATGCAAGGGGTCCACACAAAATAAAACCCATTGCAGCACTCAGCGGCTCGTTGGTCTAGGGGTATGATTCTCGCTTTGGGTGCGAGAGGTCCCGGGTTCAAATCCCGGACGAGCCCGTTTGTGCTTTCTCCCCAATTTATTGTGGGCCTCACCGCCAAACGCTTGTGTCCTGTAGAGAATTAGCCTCGGTTGGATGTTCCTTTTCACCCCACAAAACTGGTCAATTGCGGCTCGTTGGTCTAGGGGTATGATTCTCGCTTTGGGTGCGAGAGGTCCCGGGTTCAAATCCCGGACGAGCCCGTAAGCTAGACAGGTAAACTCTTTTGAAATGTGTCCTTTTTCAAGTCCCGTCAGTGGTGGAGAAAATTGCACGGTTTTTTTTTTCAGCTGAAGTCACACTCTGTCGGGGCTCGTTGGTCTAGGGGTATGATTCTCGCTTAGGGTGCGAGAGGTCCCGGGTTCAAATCCCGGACGAGCCCGTCGCCAAGCAAGCTTTTGTCAGTATCATGAGATTGTGTGAGCACTGTCTCACCTTTGATGTACAGCATAGCTTAGCTGCAGCTCAACACCACCACAGCTACCTTTCCTTTCAGCTAAATATTGATGCACAAGATGCTCGACATAAGCATTTGAGCAAGCTGGCTCGTTGGTCTAGGGGTATGATTCTCGCTTAGGGTGCGAGAGGTCCCGGGTACAAATCCCGGACGAGCCCTTTATTCTGTGAAACTCTGCATTGTTTGGTTCTACCGGCCACCGGTCAACTGCTGCACTTAGTTACCCAGGACTTACTTTCGGAAATGTTGATGCACAGTGGAACGCAGCTGAAATGACCGTATTTTCTGCAGACCACTCTAAAACGTTGGTGTGAGGAAAGGCGCTGAATAAATGGCATCCTTGGCCCAGGCTCGTTGGTCTAGGGGTATGATTCTCGCTTCGGGTGCGAGAGGTCCCGGGTTCAACTCCCGGACGAGCCCTTCTTTCACAAAGAAATGCCAGACTTTACAGAAAAAAATCCACTCTAACGAAATAAACGACGACCACCCTCTGTTGTTAGCCATTGCAGGAAAAGAGCCCATTCTGGAAAACTTTTTTGACTTACTCAGGAATGCAAGGGGTCCACACAAAATAAAACCCATTGCAACACTCAGCGGCTCGTTGGTCTAGGGGTATGATTCTCGCTTTGGGTGCGAGAGGTCCCGGGTTCAAATCCCGGACGAGCCCGTTTGTGCTTTCTCCCCAATTTATTGTGGGCCTCACCGCCAAACGCTTGTGTCCTGTAGAGAATTAGCCTCGGTTGGATGTTCCTTTTCACCCCACAAAACTGTTCAATTGCGGCTCGTTGGTCTAGGGGTATGATTCTCGCTTTGGGTGCGAGAGGTCCCGGGTTCAAATCCCAGACGAGCCCGTAAGCTAGACAGGTAAACTCTTTTGAAATGTGTCCTTTTTCAAGTCCCGTCAGTGGTGGAGAAAATTGCACGTTTTTTTTTTTCAGCTGAAGTCAAACTCTGTCGGGGCTCGTTGGTCTAGGGGTATGATTCTCGCTTAGGGTGCGAGAGGTCCCGGGTTCAAATCCCGGACGAGCCCGTCGCCAAGCAAGCTTTTGTCAGTATCATGAGATTGTGTGAGCACTGTCTCATCTTTGATGTACAGCATAGCTTAGCTGCAGCTCAACACCACCACAGCTACCTTTCCTTTCAGCTAAATATTGATGCACAAGATGCTCGACATAAGCATTTGAGCAAGCTGGCTCGTTGGTCTAGGGGTATGATTCTCGCTTAGGTTGCGAGAGGTCCCGGGTTCAAATCCCGGACGAGCCCTTTATTCTGTGAAACTCTGCATCGTTTGGTTCTACCGGCCACCGGTCAACTGCTGCACTTAGTTACCCAGGACTTACTTTCGGAAATGTTGATGCACAGTGGAACGCAGCTGAAATGACCGTCTTTTCTGCAGACCACTCTAAAACGTTGGTGTGAGGAAAGGCGCTGAATAAATGGCATCCTTGGCCCAGGCTCGTTGGTCTAGGGGTATGATTCTCGCTTCGGGTGCGAGAGGTCCCGGGTTCAACTCCCGGACGAGCCCTTCTTTCACAAAGAAATGCCAGACTTTACAGAAAAAAATCCACTCTAACGAAATAAACGACGACCACCCTCTGTTGTTAGCCATTGCAGGAAAAGAGCCCATTCTGGAAAACTTTTTTGACTTACTCAGGAATGCAAGGGGTCCACACAAAATAAAACCCATTGCAGCACTCAGCGGCTCGTTGGTCTAGGGCAGGGCTATTCAACTTCAGTACCAAGAGGGCCGGATGGAAAAATCACTGGGTTTTCAGGGGCCGCATAAAATAAGACGCCGCAAAATAATTGTATCCAACAATATTTGATAAAATCAGAGTAAAATTCAGTTCAATTCAATTGAATTTTATACACTGGCATAGAAACTAAGAACATAGCCTATTATCCATATCCATAAAAAAATCTTCTCAGACAGGTGATAGGCTGCGACACAAACTATAGAAGTATTTGAAAACACCCAGGCTAACCATAGTATTTCATACCTGATGTCTGATAGCTGCCATATCATGCATCAGTGGGAAAAATTGCAGTGTTGATTTAACTAGCCTACTTCAAGATAATTAGGCTCATAAGTGTTTCAAACACACACAGCCTACAGCGCCAATCTCTCAAATATACAAGCATTGAATTTAAAGAAAAAGTAATGCCAGCTCTGCCTCTGTTTATCTATTTCACGATTTCTTACCGCCAAAGATTCTAAACTTCGAGCCTGCGCAAATCACAAACAATAACATTCCCACGAGTTGAGTGAAGATGGCTCTGTCTAAAGAAACGTCTAATTGACAACGAGAATCGTTCATTTTACCCTCTGCAACAAGTACGAGACTTTCATGTTTATTGTGCA
>NC_085001.1:26739673-26744673 GCF_963854185.1 Sardina pilchardus
CCTTTTTGACTTACTCAGGAATGCAAGGGGTCCACACAAAATAAAACCCATTGCAGCACTCAGCGGCTCGTTGGTCTAGGGGTATGATTCTCGCTTTGGGTGCGAGAGGTCCCGGGTTCAAATCCCGGACGAGCCCGTTTGTGCTTTCTCCCCAATTTATTGTGGGCCTCACCGCCAAACGCTTGTGTCCTGTAGAGAATTAGCCTCGGTTGGATGTTCCTTTTCACCCCACAAAACTGTTCAATTGCGGCTCGTTGGTCTAGGGGTATGATTCTCGCTTTGGGTGCGAGAGGTCCTGGGTTCAAATCCCGGACGAGCCCGTAAGCTAGACAGGTAAACTCTTTTGAAATGTGTCCTTTTTCAAGTCCCGTCAGTGGTGGAGAAAATTGCACGTTGTTTTTTTTTTCAGCTGAAGTCACACTCTGTCGGGGCTCGTTGGTCTAGGGGTATGATTCTCGCTTAGGGTGCGAGAGGTCCCGGGTTCAAATCCCGGACGAGCCCGTCGCCAAGCAAGCTTTTGTCAGTATCATGAGATTGTGTGAGCACTGTCTCACCTTTGATGTACAGCATAGCTTAGCTGCAGCTCAACACCACCACAGCTACCTTTCCTTTCAGCTAAATATTGATGCACAAGATGCTCGACATAAGCATTTGAGCAAGCTGGCTCGTTGGTCTAGGGGTATGATTCTCGCTTAGGGTGCGAGAGGTCCCGAGTTCAAATCCCGGACGAGCCCTTTATTCTGTGAAACTCTGCATCGTTTGGTTCTACCGGCCACCGGTCAACTGCTGCACTTAGTCACCCAGGACTTACTTTCGGAAATGTTGATGCACAGTGGAACGCAGCTGAAATGACCGTCTTTTCTGCAGACCACTCTAAAACGTTGGTGTGACGAAAGGCGCTGAATAAATGGCATCCTTGGCCCAGGCTCGTTGGTCTAGGGGTATGATTCTCGCTTCGGGTGCGAGAGGTCCCGGGTTCAACTCCCGGACGAGCCCTTCTTTCACAAAGAGATGCCAGACTTTACAGAAAAAAATCCACTCTAACGAAATAAACGACGACCACCCTCTGTTGTTAGCCATTGCAGGAAAAGAGCCCATTCTGGAAAACCTTTTTGACTTACTCAGGAATGCAAGGGGTCCACACAAAATAAAACCCATTGCAGCACTCAGCGGCTCGTTGGTCTAGGGGTATGATTCTCGCTTTGGGTGCGAGAGGTCCCGGGTTCAAATCCCGGACGAGCCCGTTTGTGCTTTCTCCCCAATTTATTGTGGGCCTCACCGCCAAACGCTTGTGTCCTGTAGAGAATTAGCCTCGGTTGGATGTTCCTTTTCACCCCACAAAACTGTTCAATTGCGGCTCGTTGGTCTAGGGGTATGATTCTCGCTTTGGGTGCGAGAGGTCCTGGGTTCAAATCCCGGACGAGCCCGTAAGCTAGACAGGTAAACTCTTTTGAAATGTGTCCTTTTTCAAGTCCCGTCAGTGGTGGAGAAAATTGCACGTTGTTTTTTTTTTCAGCTGAAGTCACACTCTGTCGGGGCTCGTTGGTCTAGGGGTATGATTCTCGCTTAGGGTGCGAGAGGTCCCGGGTTCAAATCCCGGACGAGCCCGTCGCCAAGCAAGCTTTTGTCAGTATCATGAGATTGTGTGAGCACTGTCTCACCTTTGATGTACAGCATAGCTTAGCTGCAGCTCAACACCACCACAGCTACCTTTCCTTTCAGCTAAATATTGATGCACAAGATGCTCGACATAAGCATTTGAGCAAGCTGGCTCGTTGGTCTAGGGGTATGATTCTCGCTTAGGGTGCGAGAGGTCCCGGGTTCAAATCCCGGACGAGCCCTTTATTCTGTGAAACTCTGCATCGTTTGGTTCTACCGGCCACCGGTCAACTGCTGCACTTAGTTACCCAGGACTTACTTTCGGAAATGTTGATGCACAGTGGAACGCAGCTGAAATGACCGTCTTTTCTGCAGACCACTCTAAAACGTTGGTGTGAGGAAAGGCGCTGAATAAATGGCATCCTTGGCCCAGGCTCGTTGGTCTAGGGGTATGATTCTCGCTTCGGGTGCGAGAGGTCCCGGGTTCAACTCCCGGACGAGCCCTTCTTTCACAAAGAGATGCCAGACTTTACAGAAAAAAATCCACTCTAACGAAATAAACGACGACCACCCTCTGTTGTTAGCCATTGCAGGAAAAGAGCCCATTCTGGAAAACTTTTTTGACTTACTCAGGAATGCAAGGGGTCCACACAAAATAAAACCCATTGCAGCACTCAGCGGCTCGTTGGTCTAGGGGTATGATTCTCGCTTTGGGTGCGAGAGGTCCCGGGTTCAAATCCCGGACGAGCCCGTTTGTGCTTTCTCCCCAATTTATTGTGGGCCTCACCGCCAAACGCTTGTGTCCTGTAGAGAATTAGCCTCGGTTGGATGTTCCTTTTCACCCCACAAAACTGTTCAATTGCGGCTCGTTGGTCTAGGGGTATGATTCTCGCTTAGGGTGCGAGAGGTCCCGGGTTCAAATCCCGGACGAGCCCGTAAGCTAGACAGGTAAACTCTTTTGAAATGTGTCCTTTTTCAAGTCCCGTCAGTGGTGGAGAAAATTGCACGGTTTTTTTTTTTCAGCTGAAGTCACACTCTGTCGGGGCTCGTTGGTCTAGGGGTATGATTCTCGCTTAGGGTGCGAGAGGTCCCGGGTTCAAATCCTGGACGAGCCCGTCGCCAAGCAAGCTTTTGTCAGTATCATGAGATTGTGTGAGCACTGTCTCACCTTTGATGTACAGCATAGCTTAGCTGCAGCTCAACACCACCACAGCTACCTTTCCTTTCAGCTAAATATTGATGCACAAGATGCTCGACATAAGCATTTGAGCAAGCTGGCTCGTTGGTCTAGGGGTATGATTCTCGCTTAGGGTGCAAGAGGTCCCGGGTTCAAATCCCGGACGAGCCCTTTATTCTGTGAAACTCTGCATCGTTTGGTTCTACCGGCCACCGGTCAACTGCTGCACTTAGTTACCCAGGACTTACTTTCGGAAATGTTGATGCACAGTGGAACGCAGCTGAAATGACCGTCTTTTCTGCAGACCACTCTAAAACGTTGGTGTGAGGAAAGGCGCTGAATAAATGGCATCCTTGGCCCAGGCTCGTTGGTCTAGGGGTATGATTCTCGCTTCGGGTGCGAGAGGTCCCGGGTTCAACTCCCGGACGAGCCCTTCTTTCACAAAGAGATGCCAGACTTTACAGAAAAAAATCCACTCTAACGAAATAAACGACGACCACCCTCTGTTGTTAGCCATTGCAGGAAAAGAGCCCATTCTGGAAAACTTTTTTGACTTACTCAGGAATGCAAGGGGTCCACACAAAATAAAACCCATTGCAGCACTCAGCGGCTCGTTGGTCTAGGGCAGTGGTTCTCAAACTGGGGGGCGCGTCACGGACCAGTCACTGGCTGCTCAAGGGCTAAAAAAAAAAAAAAAAATACGGAAGGGGCTGGGCTACAAATGCACCAACAAATCACAAACACGTTCATTTTCACGCCAACCAATTACAGCTGAAAGTTATCATTTGAAATTTCAACAATGACCACACCACACGTACATATAGTGCAGCCAGACATCGGAAACACACCATTGTGCGATATACGAAGTTGTAACCTGGTAGCCTACTTTGAACACGTTCATTTCGACAGTTTTCAAGTTCACCACAACAGCCTTTTTAAAGGCTTTCTCTGTGCTCCATTTTAGTGAATTGCTTTGTCTTTGCAAAGACGTATTTCTGTTTTCAATTTTATTTTCAAATTTAGTAGACTTGCCGTCTTTCTCTTCCTGCTAAGCGTGCCTTTCTTGGTAGGCTATACTGCAGTAGGCTAGCCTAGTTTTCTGGCTTGCCTTCTTTCCCTTCTTACTGCTTGTACCCTTACCTTTTCCCTTCCTACTGTACTTACTTGACTACTCGTCTATTCTTACATTTCATTATTCAACCACACCGTATTGCAACAAACATTTACCTTACCGGTCCACTCCACTCATTTCTACGGAGCTTGTCCCGGGTTGTCTGCCTGCATTCATTCATTCATTCCATCGTCTTCGAGTTAGCATTACAACGAGGAATAGCCTCTATAATTCGTTCATTAAATTAACATAGCCTACATACAATACACACACCTTACCATTTGTTAACATTTAGTACAACTTTATTAATTTTGAATTCAATTAATCATAGAATATGGACAAATTCCTCGTTCGACAAAAAGATAAGCCAACTGATGCACCAGCTCCTAAAAAGGCTAAGCTTCGCAAATATGATGAAAGTTATTTGCAGTTTGGTTTTTCTGTAACTGGCACATTAGAACAACGTCCACAGTGTGTCATTTGTGCGGAGGTACTGGCCAATGACAGCATGAAACCATGCAAATTAAAGCGACATTTGGAGACCAAGCACTCGGAAATAAAAGACAAACCGGTTGATTTTTTTATAAGAAAACGCGATGCCCTCCATCTCCAAAAGTCCACCATTGTCCAACACACCACCGTGTCAAGTCAGTGTCTCGAGGCTTCGTATGTGGTTTCCCAAAGAATTGCAAAACTTGGGAAACCACACACTATCGCAGAGACACTGATTTTGCCTGCGGCACAAGACATGTGTAAGATCATGCTGGGTGAAAGCGCTGCCTCCAAACTGAGTGCCATCCCATTGTCAAATGACACGGTAGCACGGAGAATTTCCGATCTGGCCAGCGATGTCAAAGAGCAATTAATAGCCCATATTAAACTGAGTCCATATTACGCATTGCAATTAGACGAGTCAACAGATATTGCTGGGCAGGCTCAGATGCTCACCTATGTAAGGTTTGTGAGAGGCCAGGGGATTGAAGAGGATGTTCTCTTTTGTCGTCCTCTTCAAACCCGTGCAACTGGGGAAGCAATTTTTCATGTGCTTGACTCATTTGTCAGAGATGCTGGACTGTGCTGGGACAAGTGTGTAGGTATTTGTACCGATGGGGC
>NC_085001.1:26752173-26754673 GCF_963854185.1 Sardina pilchardus
TTCAAATCCCGGACGAGCCCTTTATTCTGTGAAACTCTGCATCGTTTGGTTCTACCGGCCACCGGTCAACTGCTGCACTTAGTTACCCAGGACTTACTTTCGGAAATGTTGATGCACAGTGGAACGCAGCTGAAATGACCGTCTTTTCTGCAGACCACTCTAAAACGTTGGTGTGAGGAAAGGCGCTGAATAAATGGCATCCTTGGCCCAGGCTCGTTGGTCTAGGGGTATGATTCTCGCTTCGGGTGCGAGAGGTCCCGGGTTCAACTCCCGGACGAGCCCTTCTTTCACAAAGAGATGCCAGACTTTACAGAAAAAAATCCACTCTAACGAAATAAACGACGACCACCCTCTGTTGTTAGCCATTGCAGGAAAAGAGCCCATTCTGGAAAACCTTTTTGACTTACTCAGGAATGCAAGGGGTCCACACAAAATAAAACCCATTTCAGCACTCAGCGGCTCGTTGGTCTAGGGGTATGATTCTCGCTTTGGGTGCGAGAGGTCCCGGGTTCAAATCCCGGACGAGCCCGTTTGTGCTTTCTCCCCAATTTATTGTGGGCCTCACCGCCAAACGCTTGTGTCCTGTAGAGAATTAGCCTCGGTTGGATGTTCCTTTTCACCCCACAAAACTGTTCAATTGCGGCTCGTTGGTCTAGGGGTATGATTCTCGCTTTGGGTGCGAGAGGTCCTCGGTTCAAATCCCGGACGAGCCCGTAAGCTAGACAGGTAAACTCTTTTGAAATGTGTCCTTTTTCAAGTCCCGTCAGTGGTGGAGAAAATTGCACGGTTTTTTTTTTCAGCTGAAGTCACACTCTGTCGGGGCTCGTTGGTCTAGGGGTATGATTCTCGCTTAGGGTGCGAGAGGTCCCGGGTTCAAATCCCGGACGAGCCCGTCGCCAAGCAAGCTTTTGTCAGTATCATGAGATTGTTTGAGCACTGTCTCACCTTTGATGTACAGCATAGCTTAGCTGCAGCTCAACACCACCACAGCTACCTTTCCTTTCAGCTAAATATTGATGCACAAGATGCTCGACATAAGCATTTGAGCAAGCTGGCTCGTTGGTCTAGGGGTATGATTCTCGCTTAGGGTGCGAGAGGTCCCGGGTTCAAATCCCGGACGAGCCCTTTATTCTGTGAAACTCTGCATCGTTTGGTTCTACCGGCCACCGGTCAACTGCTGCACTTAGTTACCCAGGACTTACTTTCGGAAATGTTGATGCACAGTGGAACGCAGCTGAAATGACCGTCTTTTCTGCAGACCACTCTAAAACGTTGGTGTGAGGAAAGGCGCTGAATAAATGGCATCCTTGGCCCAGGCTCGTTGGTCTAGGGGTATGATTCTCGCTTCGGGTGCGAGAGGTCCCGGGTTCAACTCCCGGACGAGCCCTTCTTTCACAAAGAGATGCCAGACTTTACAGAAAAAAATCCACTCTAACGAAATAAACGACGACCACCCTCTGTTGTTAGCCATTGCAGGAAAAGAGCCCATTCTGGAAAACTTTTTTGACTTACTCAGGAATGCAAGGGGTCCACACAAAATAAAACCCATTGCAGCACTCAGCGGCTCGTTGGTCTAGGGCAGTGGTTCTCAAACTGGGGGGCGCGTCACGGACCAGTCACTGGCTGCTCAAGGGCTAAAAAAAAAAAAAAAAAATACGGAAGGGGCTGGGCTACAAATGCACCAACAAATCACAAACACGTTCATTTTCACGCCAACCAATTACAGCTGAAAGTTATAATTTGAAATTTCAACAATGACCACACCACACGTACATATAGTGCAGCCAGACATCGGAAACACACCATTGTGCGATATACGAAGTTGTAACCTGGTAGCCTACTTTGAACACGTTCATTTCGACAGTTTTCAAGTTCACCACAACAGCCTTTTTAAAGGCTTTCTCTGTGCTCCATTTTAGTGAATTGCTTTGTCTTTGCAAAGACGTATTTCTGTTTTCAATTTTATTTTCAAATTTAGTAGACTTGCCGTCTTTCTCTTCCTGCTAAGCGTGCCTTTCTTGGTAGGCTATACTGCAGTAGGCTAGCCTAGTTTTCTGGCTTGCCTTCTTTCCCTTCTTACTGCTTGTACCCTTACCTTTTCCCTTCCTACTGTACTTACTTGACTACTCGTCTATTCTTACATTTCATTATTCAACCACACCGTATTGCAACAAACATTTACCTTACCGGTCCACTCCACTCATTTCTACGGAGCTTGTCCCGGGTTGTCTGCCTGCATTCATTCATTCATTCCATCGTCTTCGAGTTAGCATTACAACGAGGAATAGCCTCTATAATTCGTTCATTAAATTAACATAGCCTACATACAATACACACACCTTACCATTTGTTAACATTTAGTACAACTTTATTAATTTTGAATTCAATTAATCATAGAATATGGACAAATTCCTCGTTCGACAAAAAGATAAGCCAACTGATGCACCAGCTCCTAAAAAGGCTAAGCTTCGCAAATATGATGAAAGTTATTTGCAGTTTG
>NC_085001.1:26769673-26794673 GCF_963854185.1 Sardina pilchardus
GTTCAAATCCCGGACGAGCCCGTCGCCAAGCAAGCTTTTGTCAGTATCATGAGATTGTGTGAGCACTGTCTCACCTTTGATGTACAGCATAGCTTAGCTGCAGCTCAACACCACCACAGCTACCTTTCCTTTCAGCTAAATATTGATGCACAAGATGCTCGACATAAGCATTTGAGCAAGCTGGCTTGTTGGTCTAGGGGTATGATTCTCGCTTAGGGTGCGAGAGGTCCCGGGTTCAAATCCCGGACGAGCCCTTTATTCTGTGAAACTCTGCATCGTTTGGTTCTACCGGCCACCGGTCAACTGCTGCACTTAGTTACCCAGGACTTACTTTCGGAAATGTTGATGCACAGTGGAACGCAGCTGAAATGACCGTCTTTTCTGCAGACCACTCTAAAACGTTGGTGTGAGGAAAGGCGCTGAATAAATGGCATCCTTGGCCCAGGCTCGTTGGTCTAGGGGTATGATTCTCGCTTCGGGTGCGAGAGGTCCCGGGTTCAACTCCCGGACGAGCCCTTCTTTCACAAAGAAATGCCAGACTTTACAGAAAAAAATCCACTCTAACGAAATAAACGACGACCACCCTCTGTTGTTAGCCATTGCAGGAAAAGAGCCCATTCTGGAAAACCTTTTTGACTTACTCAGGAATGCAAGGGGTCCACACAAAATAAAACCCATTGCAGCACTCAGCGGCTCGTTGGTCTAGGGGTATGATTCTCGCTTTGGGTGCGAGAGGTCCCGGGTTAAAATCCCGGACGAGCCCGTTTGTGCTTTCTCCCCAATTTATTGTGGGCCTCACCGCCAAACGCTTGTGTCCTGTAGAGAATTAGCCTCGGTTGGATGTTCCTTTTCACCCCACAAAACTGTTCAATTGCGGCTCGTTGGTCTAGGGGTATGATTCTCGCTTTGGGTGCGAGAGGTCCTGGGTTCAAATCCCGGACGAGCCCGTAAGCTAGACAGGTAAACTCTTTTGAAATGTGTCCTTTTTCAAGTCCCGTCAGTGGTGGAGAAAATTGCACGGTTTTTTTTTCAGCTGAAGTCACACTCTGTCGGGGCTCGTTGGTCTAGGGGTATGATTCTCGCTTAGGGTGCGAGAGGTCCCGGGTTCAAATCCCGGACGAGCCCGTCGCCAAGCAAGCTTTTGTCAGTATCATGAGATTGTGTGAGCACTGTCTCACCTTTGATGTACAGCATAGCTTAGCTGCAGCTCAACACCACCACAGCTACCTTTCCTTTCAGCTAAATATTGATGCACAAGATGCTCGACATAAGCATTTGAGCAAGCTGGCTCGTTGGTCTAGGGGTATGATTCTCGCTTAGGGTGCGAGAGGTCCCGGGTTCAAATCCCGGACGAGCCCTTTATTCTGTGAAACTCTGCATCGTTTGGTTCTACCGGCCACCGGTCAACTGCTGCACTTAGTTACCCAGGACTTACTTTCGGAAATGTTGATGCACAGTGGAACGCAGCTGAAATGACCGTCTTTTCTGCAGACCACTCTAAAACGTTGGTGTGAGGAAAGGCGCTGAATAAATGGCATCCTTGGCCCAGGCTCGTTGGTCTAGGGGTATGATTCTCGCTTCGGGTGCGAGAGGTCCCGGGTTCAACTCCCGGACGAGCCCTTCTTTCACAAAGAAATGCCAGACTTTACAGAAAAAAATCCACTCTAACGAAATAAACGACGACCACCCTCTGTTGTTAGCCATTGCAGGAAAAGAGCCCATTCTGGAAAACTTTTTTTACTTACTCAGGAATGCAAGGGGTCCACACAAAATAAAACCCATTGCAGCACTCAGCGGCTCGTTGGTCTAGGGGTATGATTCTCGCTTTGGGTGCGAGAGGTCCCGGGTTCAAATCCCGGACGAGCCCGTTTGTGCTTTCTCCCCAATTTATTGTGGGCCTCACCGCCAAACGCTTGTGTCCTGTAGAGAATTAGCCTCGGTTGGATGTTCCTTTTCACCCCACAAAACTGTTCAATTGCGGCTCGTTGGTCTAGGGGTATGATTCTCGCTTTGGGTGCGAGAGGTCCCGGGTTCAAATCCCGGACGAGCCCGTAAGCTAGACAGGTAAACTCTTTTGAAATGTGTCCTTTTTCAAGTCCCGTCAGTGGTGGAGAAAATTGCACGTTGTTTTTTTTTCAGCTGAAGTCACACTCTGTCGGGGCTCGTTGGTCTAGGGGTATGATTCTCGCTTAGGGTGCGAGAGGTCCCGGGTTCAAATCCCGGACGAGCCCGTCGCCAAGCAAGCTTTTGTCAGTATCATGAGATTGTGTGAGCACTGTCTCACCTTTGATGTACAGCATAGCTTAGCTGCAGCTCAACACCACCACAGCTACCTTTCCTTTCAGCTAAATATTGATGCACAAGATGCTCGACATAAGCATTTGAGCAAGCTGGCTTGTTGGTCTAGGGGTATGATTCTCGCTTAGGGTGCGAGAGGTCCCGGGTTCAAATCCCGGACGAGCCCTTTATTCTGTGAAACTCTGCATCGTTTGGTTCTACCGGCCACCGGTCAACTGCTGCACTTAGTTACCCAGGACTTACTTTCGGAAATGTTGATGCACAGTGGAACGCAGCTGAAATGACCGTCTTTTCTGCAGACCACTCTAAAACGTTGGTGTGACGAAAGGCGCTGAATAAATGGCATCCTTGGCAAGGGGTCCACACAAAATAAAACCCATTGCAGCACTCAGCGGCTCGTTGGTCTAGGGGTATGATTCTCGCTTTGGGTGCCAGAGGTCCCGGGTTCAAATCCCGGACGAGCCCGTTTGTGCTTTCTCCCCAATTTATTGTGGGCCTCACCGCCAAACGCTTATGTCCTGTAGAGAATTAGCCTCGGTTGGATGTTCCTTTTCACCCCACAAAACTGTTCAATTGCGGCTCGTTGGTCTAGGGGTATGATTCTCGCTTTGGGTGCGAGAGGTCCCGGGTTCAAATCCCGGACGAGCCCGTAAGCTAGACAGGTAAACTCTTTTGAAATGTGTCCTTTTTCAAGTCCCGTCAGTGGTGGAGAAAATTGCACGGTTTTTTTTTTCAGCTGAAGTCACACTCTGTCGGGGCTCGTTGGTCTAGGGGTATGATTCTCGCTTAGGGTGCGAGAGGTCCCGGGTTCAAATCCCGGACGAGCCCGTCGCCAAGCAAGCTTTTGTCAGTATCATGAGATTGTGTGAGCACTGTCTCACCTTTGATGTACAGCATAGCTTAGCTGCAGCTCAACACCACCACAGCTACCTTTCCTTTCAGCTAAATATTGATGCACAAGATGCTCGACATAAGCATTTGAGCAAGCTGGCTCGTTGGTCTAGGGGTATGATTCTCGCTTAGGGTGCGAGAGGTCCCGGGTTCAAATCCCGGACGAGCCCTTTATTCTGTGAAACTCTGCATCGTTTGGTTCTACCGGCCACCGGTCAACTGCTGCACTTAGTTACCCAGGACTTACTTTCGGAAATGTTGATGCACAGTGGAACGCAGCTGAAATGACCGTCTTTTCTGCAGACCACTCTAAAACGTTGGTGTGATGAAAGGCGCTGAATAAATGGCATCCTTGGCCCAGGCTCGTTGGTCTAGGGGTATGATTCTCGCTTCGGGTGCGAGAGGTCCCGGGTTCAACTCCCGGACGAGCCCTTCTTTCACAAAGAGATGCCAGACTTTACAGAAAAAAATCCACTCTAACGAAATAAACGACGACCACCCTCTGTTGTTAGCCATTGCAGGAAAAGAGCCCATTCTGGAAAACTTTTTTGACTTACTCAGGAATGCAAGGGGTCCACACAAAATAAAACCCATTGCAGCACTCAGCGGCTCGTTGGTCTAGGGGTATGATTCTCGCTTTGGGTGCGAGAGGTCCCGGGTTCAAATTCCGGATGAGCCCGTTTGTGCTTTCTCCCCAATTTATTGTGGGCCTCACCGCCAAACGCTTGTGTCCTGTAGAGAATTAGCCTCGGTTGGATGTTCCTTTTCACCCCACAAAACTGTTCAATTGCGGCTCGTTGGTCTAGGGGTATGATTCTCGCTTTGGGTGCGAGAGGTCCCGGGTTCAAATCCCGGACGAGCCCGTAAGCTAGACAGGTAAACTCTTTTGAAATGTGTCCTTTTTCAAGTCCCGTCAGTGGTGGAGAAAATTGCACGGTTTTTTTTTTCAGCTGAAGTCACACTCTGTCGGGGCTCGTTGGTCTAGGGGTATGATTCTCGCTTAGGGTGCGAGAGGTCCCGGGTTCAAATCCCGGACGAGCCCGTCTTCAAGCAAGCTTTTGTCAGTATCATGAGATTGTGTGAGCACTGTCTCACCTTTGATGTACAGCATAGCTTAGCTGCAGCTCAACACCACCACAGCTACCTTTCCTTTCAGCTAAATATTGATGCAAAAGATGCTCGACATAAGCATTTGAGCAAGCTGGCTCGTTGGTCTAGGGGTATGATTCTCGCTTAGGGTGCGAGAGGTCCCGGGTTCAAATCCCGGACGAGCCCTTTATTCTGTGAAACTCTGCATCGTTTGGTTCTACCGGCCACCGGTCAACTGCTGCACTTAGTTACCCAGGACTTACTTTCGGAAATGTTTATGCACAGTGGAACGCAGCTGAAATGACCGTCTTTTCTGCAGACCACTCTAAAACGTTGGTGTGAGGAAAGGCGCTGAATAAATGGCATCCTTGGCCCAGGCTCGTTGGTCTAGGGGTATGATTCTCGCTTCGGGTGCGAGAGGTCCCGGGTTCAACTCCCGGACGAGCCCTTCTTTCACAAAGAAATGCCAGACTTTACAGAAAAAAATCCACTCTAACGAAATAAACGACGACCACCCTCTGTTGTTAGCCATTGCAGGAAAAGAGCCCATTCTGGAAAACTTTTTTGACTTACTCAGGAATGCAAGGGGTCCACACAAAATAAAACCCATTGCAGCACTCAGCGGCTCGTTGGTCTAGGGGTATGATTCTCGCTTTGGGTGCGAGAGGTCCCGGGTTCAAATCCCGGACGAGCCCGTTTGTGCTTTCTCCCCAATTTATTGTGGGCCTCACCGCCAAACGCTTGTGTCCTGTAGAGAATTAGCCTCGGTTGGATGTTCCTTTTCACCCCACAAAACTGTTCAATTGCGGCTCGTTGGTCTAGGGGTATGATTCTCGCTTTGAGTGCGAGAGGTCCCGGGTTCAAATCCCGGACGAGCCCGTAAGCTAGACAGGTAAACTCTTTTGAAATGTGTCCTTTTTCAAGTCCCGTCAGTGGTGGAGAAAATTGCACGGTTTTTTTTTTCAGCTGAAGTCACACTCTGTCGGGGCTCGTTGGTCTAGGGGTATGATTCTCGCTTAGGGTGCGAGAGGTCCCGGGTTCAAATCCCGGACGAGCCCGTCGCCAAGCAAGCTTTTGTCAGTATCATGAGATTGTGTGAGCACTGTCTCACCTTTGATGTACAGCATAGCTTAGCTGCAGCTCAACACCACCACAGCTACCTTTCCTTTCAGCTAAATATTGATGCACAAGATGCTCGACATAAGCATTTGAGCAAGCTGGCTCGTTGGTCTAGGGGTATGATTCTCGCTTAGGGTGCGAGAGGTCCCGAGTTCAAATCCCGGACGAGCCCTTTATTCTGTGAAACTCTGCATCGTTTGGTTCTACCGGCCACCGGTCAACTGCTGCACTTAGTCACCCAGGACTTACTTTCGGAAATGTTGATGCACAGTGGAACGCAGCTGAAATGACCGTCTTTTCTGCAGACCACTCTAAAACGTTGGTGTGACGAAAGGCGCTGAATAAATGGCATCCTTGGCCCAGGCTCGTTGGTCTAGGGGTATGATTCTCGCTTCGGGTGCGAGAGGTCCCGGGTTCAACTCCCGGACGAGCCCTTCTTTCACAAAGAAATGCCAGACTTTACAGAAAAAAATCCACTCTAACGAAATAAACGACGACCACCCTCTGTTGTTAGCCATTGCAGGAAAAGAGCCCATTCTGGAAAACTTTTTTGACTTACTCAGGAATGCAAGGGGTCCACACAAAATAAAACCCATTGCAGCACTCAGCGGCTCGTTGGTCTAGGGGTATGATTCTCGCTTTGGGTGCGAGAGGTCCCGGGTTCAAATCCCGGACGAGCCCGTTTGTGCTTTCTCCCCAATTTATTGTGGGCCTCACCGCCAAACGCTTGTGTCCTGTAGAGAATTAGCCTCGGTTGGATGTTCCTTTTCACCCCACAAAACTGTTCAATTGCGGCTCGTTGGTCTAGGGGTATGATTCTCGCTTTGGGTGCGAGAGGTCCCGGGTTCAAATCCCGGACGAGCCCGTAAGCTAGACAGGTAAACTCTTTTGAAATGTGTCCTTTTTCAAGTCCCGTCAGTGGTGGAGAAAATTGCACGTTTTTTTTTTTCAGCTGAAGTCACACTCTGTCGGGGCTCGTTGGTCTAGGGGTATGATTCTCGCTTAGGGTGCGAGAGGTCCCGGGTTCAAATCCCGGACGAGCCCGTCGCCAAGCAAGCTTTTGTCAGTATCATGAGATTGTGTGAGCACTGTCTCACCTTTGATGTACAGCATAGCTTAGCTGCAGCTCAACACCACCACAGCTACCTTTCCTTTCAGCTAAATATTGATGCAAAAGATGCTCGACATAAGCATTTGAGCAAGCTGGCTCGTTGGTCTAGGGGTATGATTCTCGCTTAGGGTGCGAGAGGTCCCGGGTTCAAATCCCGGACGAGCCCTTTATTCTGTGAAACTCTGCATCGTTTGGTTCTACCGGCCACCGGTCAACTGCTGCACTTAGTTACCCAGGACTTACTTTCGGAAATGTTTATGCACAGTGGAACGCAGCTGAAATGACCGTCTTTTCTGCAGACCACTCTAAAACGTTGGTGTGAGGAAAGGCGCTGAATAAATGACATCCTTGGCCCAGGCTCGTTGGTCTAGGGGTATGATTCTCGCTTCGGGTGCGAGAGGTCCCGGGTTCAACTCCCGGACGAGCCCTTCTTTCACAAAGAAATGCCAGACTTTACAGAAAAAAATCCACTCTGACGAAATAAACGACGACCACCCTCTGTTGTTAGCCATTGCAGGAAAAGAGCCCATTCTGGAAAACTTTTTTGACTTACTCAGGAATGCAAGGGGTCCACACAAAATAAAACCCATTGCAGCACTCAGCGGCTCGTTGGTCTAGGGGTATGATTCTCGCTTTGGGTGCGAGAGGTCCCGGGTTCAAATCCCGGACGAGCCCGTTTGTGCTTTCTCCCCAATTTATTGTGGGCCTCACCGCCAAACGCTTGTGTCCTGTAGAGAATTAGCCTCGGTTGGATGTTCCTTTTCACCCCACAAAACTGTTCAATTGCGGCTCGTTGGTCTAGGGGTATGATTCTCGCTTTGGGTGCGAGAGGTCCCGGGTTCAAATCCCGGACGAGCCCGTAAGCTAGACAGGTAAACTCTTTTGAAATGTGTCCTTTTTCAAGTCCCGTCAGTGGTGGAGAAAATTGCACGGTTTTTTTTTTCAGCTGAAGTCACACTCTGTCGGGGCTCGTTGGTCTAGGGGTATGATTCTCGCTTAGGGTGCGAGAGGTCCCGGTTTCAAATCCTGGACGAGCCCGTCGCCAAGCAAGCTTTTGTCAGTATCATGAGATTGTGTGAGCACTGTCTCACCTTTCATGTACAGCATAGCTTAGCTGCAGCTCAACACCACCACAGCTACCTTTCCTTTCAGCTAAATATTGATGCACAAGATGCTCGACATAAGCATTTGAGCAAGCTGGCTCGTTGGTCTAGGGGTATGATTCTCGCTTAGGGTGCGAGAGGTCCCGAGTTCAAATCCCGGACGAGCCCTTTATTCTGTGAAACTCTGCATCGTTTGGTTCTACCGGCCACCGGTCAACTGCTGCACTTAGTTAGGCTGGGATTATACTTGCCGTTAGACCAAGCGTAAGCGTATGCGTCCGTGTGCGACCTGCTGTGTCCTGTGTACAGACTCGCTGCAGCATTACGCACCTTACTGGAGGTCTTCACCAGGGGGAGACTAGTAGCCTAATATCAGATGTGGATGTGGCCATGTGCCATTGTTTACTCTCATGATTGCCCCCAGCTTTGATGTCGATAATGCATCTTGCAGTCACTTTGTTTTGGCAATGATCGCCCCCTACTTTCTTGTCAGTATTGCATCTCGCGGACGCGTCGTGTTCGCTTGCGACGACGTGCACGACCGACGCACCAAACGACCGCAAAATACGCGAGGCAGCCATGATGCGTACACGAACGCGTTGTCTACAGCAAGTCTAAACGTGCCTTTACCCAGGACTTACTTTCGGAAATGTTGATGCACAGTGGAACGCAGCTGAAATGACTGTCTTTTCTGCAGACCACTCTAAAACGTTGGTGTGAGGAAAGGCGCTGAATAAATGGCATCCTTGGCCCAGGCTCGTTGGTCTAGGGGTATGATTCTCGCTTCGGGTGCGAGAGGTCCCGGGTTCAACTCCCGGACGAGCCCTTCTTTCACAAAGAAATGCCAGACTTTACAGAAAAAAATCCACTCTAACGAAATAAACGACGACCACCCTCTGTTGTTAGCCATTGCAGGAAAAGAGCCCATTCTGGAAAACTTTTTTGACTTACTCAGGAATGCAAGGGGTCCACACAAAATAAAACCCATTGCAGCACTCAGCGGCTCGTTGGTCTAGGGGTATGATTCTCGCTTTGGGTGCGAGAGGTCCCGGGTTCAAATCCCGGACGAGCCCGTTTGTGCTTTCTCCCCAATTTATTGTGGGCCTCACCGCCAAACGCTTGTGTCCTGTAGAGAATTAGCCTCGGTTGGATGTTCCTTTTCACCCCACAAAACTGTTCAATTGCGGCTCGTTGGTCTAGGGGTATGATTCTCGCTTTGGGTGCGAGAGGTCCCGGGTTCAAATCCCGGACGAGCCCGTAAGCTAGACAGGTAAACTCTTTTGAAATGTGTCCTTTTTCAAGTCCCGTCAGTGGTGGAGAAAATTGCACGGTTTTTTTTTTCAGCTGAAGTCACACTCTGTCGGGGCTCGTTGGTCTAGGGGTATGATTCTCGCTTAGGGTGCGAGAGGTCCCGGGTTCAAATCCCGGACGAGCCCGTCGCCAAGCAAGCTTTTGTCAGTATCATGAGATTGTGTGAGCACTGTCTCACCTTTGATGTACAGCATAGCTTAGCTGCAGCTCAACACCACCACAGCTACCTTTCCTTTCAGCTAAATATTGATGCACAAGATGCTCGACATAAGCATTTGAGCAAGCTGGCTCGTTGGTCTAGGGGTATGATTCTCGCTTAGGGTGCGAGAGGTCCCGGGTTCAAATCCCGGACGAGCCCTTTATTCTGTGAAACTCTGCATCGTTTGGTTCTACCGGCCACCGGTCAACTGCTGCACTTAGTTACCCAGGACTTACTTTCGGAAATGTTGATGCACAGTGGAACGCAGCTGAAATGACCGTCTTTTCTGCAGACCACTCTAAAACGTTGGTGTGACGAAAGGCGCTGAATAAATGACATCCTTGGCCCAGGCTCGTTGGTCTAGGGGTATGATTCTCGCTTCGGGTGCGAGAGGTCCCGGGTTCAACTCCCGGACGAGCCCTTCTTTCACAAAGAAATGCCAGACTTTACAGAAAAAAATCCACTCTAACGAAATAAACGACGACCACCCTCTGTTGTTAGCCATTGCAGGAAAAGAGCCCATTCTGGAAAACTTTTTTGACTTACTCAGGAATGCAAGGGGTCCACACAAAATAAAACCCATTGCAGCACTCAGCGGCTCGTTGGTCTAGGGGTATGATTCTCGCTTTGGGTGCGAGAGGTCCCGGGTTCAAATCCCGGACGAGCCCGTTTGTGCTTTCTCCCCAATTTATTGTGGGCCTCACCGCCAAACGCTTGTGTCCTGTAGAGAATTAGCCTCGGTTGGATGTTCCTTTTCACCCCACAAAACTGTTCAATTGCGGCTCGTTGGTCTAGGGGTATGATTCTCGCTTTGGGTGCGAGAGGTCCCGGGTTCAAATCCCGGACGAGCCCGTAAGCTAGACAGGTAAACTCTTTTGAAATGTGTCCTTTTTCAAGTCCCGTCAGTGGTGGAGAAAATTGCACGGTTTTTTTTTTCAGCTGAAGTCACACTCTGTCGGGGCTCGTTGGTCTAGGGGTATGATTCTCGCTTAGGGTGCGAGAGGTCCCGGGTTCAAATCCCGGACGAGCCCGTCTTCAAGCAAGCTTTTGTCAGTATCATGAGATTGTGTGAGCACTGTCTCACCTTTGATGTACAGCATAGCTTAGCTGCAGCTCAACACCACCACAGCTACCTTTCCTTTCAGCTAAATATTGATGCAAAAGATGCTCGACATAAGCATTTGAGCAAGCTGGCTCGTTGGTCTAGGGGTATGATTCTCGCTTAGGGTGCGAGAGGTCCCGGGTTCAAATCCCGGACGAGCCCTTTATTCTGTGAAACTCTGCATCGTTTGGTTCTACCGGCCACCGGTCAACTGCTGCACTTAGTTACCCAGGACTTACTTTCGGAAATGTTTATGCACAGTGGAACGCAGCTGAAATGACCGTCTTTTCTGCAGACCACTCTAAAACGTTGGTGTGAGGAAAGGCGCTGAATAAATGGCATCCTTGGCCCAGGCTCGTTGGTCTAGGGGTATGATTCTCGCTTCGGGTGCGAGAGGTCCCGGGTTCAACTCCCGGACGAGCCCTTCTTTCACAAAGAAATGCCAGACTTTACAGAAAAAAATCCACTCTAACGAAATAAACGACGACCACCCTCTGTTGTTAGCCATTGCAGGAAAAGAGCCCATTCTGGAAAACTTTTTTGACTTACTCAGGAATGCAAGGGGTCCACACAAAATAAAACCCATTGCAGCACTCAGCGGCTCGTTGGTCTAGGGGTATGATTCTCGCTTTGGGTGCGAGAGGTCCCGGGTTCAAATCCCGGACGAGCCCGTTTGTGCTTTCTCCCCAATTTATTGTGGGCCTCACCGCCAAACGCTTGTGTCCTGTAGAGAATTAGCCTCGGTTGGATGTTCCTTTTCACCCCACAAAACTGTTCAATTGCGGCTCGTTGGTCTAGGGGTATGATTCTCGCTTTGGGTGCGAGAGGTCCCGGGTTCAAATCCCGGACGAGCCCGTAAGCTAGACAGGTAAACTCTTTTGAAATGTGTCCTTTTTCAAGTCCCGTCAGTGGTGGAGAAAATTGCACGGTTTTTTTTTTCAGCTGAAGTCACACTCTGTCGGGGCTCGTTGGTCTAGGGGTATGATTCTCGCTTAGGGTGCGAGAGGTCCCGGTTTCAAATCCTGGACGAGCCCGTCGCCAAGCAAGCTTTTGTCAGTATCATGAGATTGTGTGAGCACTGTCTCACCTTTCATGTACAGCATAGCTTAGCTGCAGCTCAACACCACCACAGCTACCTTTCCTTTCAGCTAAATATTGATGCACAAGATGCTCGACATAAGCATTTGAGCAAGCTGGCTCGTTGGTCTAGGGGTATGATTCTCGCTTAGGGTGCGAGAGGTCCCGAGTTCAAATCCCGGACGAGCCCTTTATTCTGTGAAACTCTGCATCGTTTGGTTCTACCGGCCACCGGTCAACTGCTGCACTTAGTTACCCAGGACTTACTTTCGGAAATGTTGATGCACAGTGGAACGCAGCTGAAATGACTGTCTTTTCTGCAGACCACTCTAAAACGTTGGTGTGAGGAAAGGCGCTGAATAAATGGCATCCTTGGCCCAGGCTCGTTGGTCTAGGGGTATGATTCTCGCTTCGGGTGCGAGAGGTCCCGGGTTCAACTCCCGGACGAGCCCTTCTTTCACAAAGAAATGCCAGACTTTACAGAAAAAAATCCACTCTAACGAAATAAACGACGACCACCCTCTGTTGTTAGCCATTGCAGGAAAAGAGCCCATTCTGGAAAACTTTTTTGACTTACTCAGGAATGCAAGGGGTCCACACAAAATAAAACCCATTGCAGCACTCAGCGGCTCGTTGGTCTAGGGGTATGATTCTCGCTTTGGGTGCGAGAGGTCCCGGGTTCAAATCCCGGACGAGCCCGTTTGTGCTTTCTCCCCAATTTATTGTGGGCCTCACCGCCAAACGCTTGTGTCCTGTAGAGAATTAGCCTCGGTTGGATGTTCCTTTTCACCCCACAAAACTGTTCAATTGCGGCTCGTTGGTCTAGGGGTATGATTCTCGCTTTGGGTGCGAGAGGTCCCGGGTTCAAATCCCGGACGAGCCCGTAAGCTAGACAGGTAAACTCTTTTGAAATGTGTCCTTTTTCAAGTCCCGTCAGTGGTGGAGAAAATTGCACGGTTTTTTTTTTCAGCTGAAGTCACACTCTGTCGGGGCTCGTTGGTCTAGGGGTATGATTCTCGCTTAGGGTGCGAGAGGTCCCGGGTTCAAATCCCGGACGAGCCCGTCGCCAAGCAAGCTTTTGTCAGTATCATGAGATTGTGTGAGCACTGTCTCACCTTTGATGTACAGCATAGCTTAGCTGCAGCTCAACACCACCACAGCTACCTTTCCTTTCAGCTAAATATTGATGCACAAGATGCTCGACATAAGCATTTGAGCAAGCTGGCTCGTTGGTCTAGGGGTATGATTCTCGCTTAGGGTGCGAGAGGTCCCGGGTTCAAATCCCGGACGAGCCCTTTATTCTGTGAAACTCTGCATCGTTTGGTTCTACCGGCCACCGGTCAACTGCTGCACTTAGTTACCCAGGACTTACTTTCGGAAATGTTGATGCACAGTGGAACGCAGCTGAAATGACCGTCTTTTCTGCAGACCACTCTAAAACGTTGGTGTGACGAAAGGCGCTGAATAAATGACATCCTTGGCCCAGGCTCGTTGGTCTAGGGGTATGATTCTCGCTTCGGGTGCGAGAGGTCCCGGGTTCAACTCCCGGACGAGCCCTTCTTTCACAAAGAAATGCCAGACTTTACAGAAAAAAATCCACTCTAACGAAATAAACGACGACCACCCTCTGTTGTTAGCCATTGCAGGAAAAGAGCCCATTCTGGAAAACTTTTTTGACTTACTCAGGAATGCAAGGGGTCCACACAAAATAAAACCCATTGCAGCACTCAGCGGCTCGTTGGTCTAGGGGTATGATTCTCGCTTTGGGTGCGAGAGGTCCCGGGTTCAAATCCCGGACGAGCCCGTTTGTGCTTTCTCCCCAATTTATTGTGGGCCTCACCGCCAAACGCTTGTGTCCTGTAGAGAATTAGCCTCGGTTGGATGTTCCTTTTCACCCCACAAAACTGTTCAATTGCGGCTCGTTGGTCTAGGGGTATGATTCTCGCTTTGGGTGCGAGAGGTCCCGGGTTCAAATCCCGGACGAGCCCGTAAGCTAGACAGGTAAACTCTTTTGAAATGTGTCCTTTTTCAAGTCCCGTCAGTGGTGGAGAAAATTGCACGGTTTTTTTTTTCAGCTGAAGTCACACTCTGTCGGGGCTCGTTGGTCTAGGGGTATGATTCTCGCTTAGGGTGCGAGAGGTCCCGGGTTCAAATCCCGGACGAGCCCGTCTTCAAGCAAGCTTTTGTCAGTATCATGAGATTGTGTGAGCACTGTCTCACCTTTGATGTACAGCATAGCTTAGCTGCAGCTCAACACCACCACAGCTACCTTTCCTTTCAGCTAAATATTGATGCAAAAGATGCTCGACATAAGCATTTGAGCAAGCTGGCTCGTTGGTCTAGGGGTATGATTCTCGCTTAGGGTGCGAGAGGTCCCGGGTTCAAATCCCGGACGAGCCCTTTATTCTGTGAAACTCTGCATCGTTTGGTTCTACCGGCCACCGGTCAACTGCTGCACTTAGTTACCCAGGACTTACTTTCGGAAATGTTTATGCACAGTGGAACGCAGCTGAAATGACCGTCTTTTCTGCAGACCACTCTAAAACGTTGGTGTGAGGAAAGGCGCTGAATAAATGGCATCCTTGGCCCAGGCTCGTTGGTCTAGGGGTATGATTCTCGCTTCGGGTGCGAGAGGTCCCGGGTTCAACTCCCGGACGAGCCCTTCTTTCACAAAGAAATGCCAGACTTTACAGAAAAAAATCCACTCTAACGAAATAAACGACGACCACCCTCTGTTGTTAGCCATTGCAGGAAAAGAGCCCATTCTGGAAAACTTTTTTGACTTACTCAGGAATGCAAGGGGTCCACACAAAATAAAACCCATTGCAGCACTCAGCGGCTCGTTGGTCTAGGGGTATGATTCTCGCTTTGGGTGCGAGAGGTCCCGGGTTCAAATCCCGGACGAGCCCGTTTGTGCTTTCTCCCCAATTTATTGTGGGCCTCACCGCCAAACGCTTGTGTCCTGTAGAGAATTAGCCTCGGTTGGATGTTCCTTTTCACCCCACAAAACTGTTCAATTGCGGCTCGTTGGTCTAGGGGTATGATTCTCGCTTTGGGTGCGAGAGGTCCCGGGTTCAACTCCCGGACGAGCCCTTCTTTCACAAAGAAATGCCAGACTTTACAGAAAAAAATCCACTCTAGCGAAATAAACGACGACCACCCTCTGTTGTTAGCCATTGCAGGAAAAGAGCCCATTCTGGAAAACTTTTTTGACTTACTCAGGAATGCAAGGGGTCCACACAAAATAAAACCCATTGCAGCACTCAGCGGCTCGTTGGTCTAGGGGTATGATTCTCGCTTTGGGTGCGAGAGGTCCCGGGTTCAAATCCCGGACGAGCCCGTTTGTGCTTTCTCCCCAATTTATTGTGGGCCTCACCGCCAAACGCTTGTGTCCTGTAGAGAATTAGCCTCGGTTGGATGTTCCTTTTCACCCCACAAAACTGTTCAATTGCGGCTCGTTGGTCTAGGGGTATGATTCTCGCTTTGGGTGCGAGAGGTCCCGGGTTCAAATCCCGGACGAGCCCGTAAGCTAGACAGGTAAACTCTTTTGAAATGTGTCCTTTTTCAAGTCCCGTCAGTGGTGGAGAAAATTGCACGGTTTTTTTTTTCAGCTGAAGTCACACTCTGTCGGGGCTCGTTGGTCTAGGGGTATGATTCTCGCTTAGGGTGCGAGAGGTCCCGGGTTCAAATCCCGGACGAGCCCGTCGCCAAGCAAGCTTTTGTCAGTATCATGAGATTGTGTGAGCACTGTCTCACCTTTCATGTACAGCATAGCTTAGCTGCAGCTCAACACCACCACAGCTACCTTTCCTTTCAGCTAAATATTGATGCACAAGATGCTCGACATAAGCATTTGAGCAAGCTGGCTCGTTGGTCTAGGGGTATGATTCTCGCTTAGGGTGCGAGAGGTCCCGGGTTCAAATCCCGGACGAGCCCTTTATTCTGTGAAACTCTGCATCGTTTGGTTCTACCGGCCACCGGTCAACTGCTGCACTTAGTTACCCAGGACTTACTTTCGGAAATGTTGATGCACAGTGGAACGCAGCTGAAATGACCGTCTTTTCTGCAGACCACTCTAAAACGTTGGTGTGACGAAAGGCGCTGAATAAATGACATCCTTGGCCCAGGCTCGTTGGTCTAGGGGTATGATTCTCGCTTCGGGTGCGAGAGGTCCCGGGTTCAACTCCCGGACGAGCCCTTCTTTCACAAAGAAATGCCAGACTTTACAGAAAAAAATCCACTCTAACGAAATAAACAACGACCACCCTCTGTTGTTAGCCATTGCAGGAAAAGAGCCCATTCTGGAAAACTTTTTTGACTAACTCAGGAATGCAAGGGGTCCACACAAAATAAAACCCATTGCAGCACTCAGCGGCTCGTTGGTCTAGGGGTATGATTCTCGCTTTGGGTGCGAGAGGTCCCGGGTTCAAATCCCGGACGATCCCGTTTGTGCTTTCTCCCCAATTTATTGTGGGCCTCACCGCCAAACGCTTGTGTCCTGTAGAGAATTAGCCTCGGTTGGATGTTCCTTTTCACCCCACAAAACTGTTCAATTGCGGCTCGTTGGTCTAGGGGTATGATTCTCGCTTTGGGTGCGAGAGGTCCCGGGTTCAAATCCCGGACGAGCCCGTAAGCTAGACAGGTAAACTCTTTTGAAATGTGTCCTTTTTCAAGTCCCGTCAGTGGTGGAGAAAATTGCACGGTTTTTTTTTTCAGCTGAAGTCACACTCTGTCGGGGCTCGTTGGTCTAGGGGTATGATTCTCGCTTAGGGTGCGAGAGGTCCCGGGTTCAAATCCCGGACGAGCCCGTCGCCAAGCAAGCTTTTGTCAGTATCATGAGATTGTGTGAGCACTGTCTCACCTTTCATGTACAGCATAGCTTAGCTGCAGCTCAACACCACCACAGCTACCTTTCCTTTCAGCTAAATATTGATGCACAAGATGCTCGACATAAGCATTTGAGCAAGCTGGCTCGTTGGTCTAGGGGTATGATTCTCGCTTAGGGTGCGAGAGGTCCCGGGTTCAAATCCCGGACGAGCCCTTTATTCTGTGAAACTCTGCATCGTTTGGTTCTACCGGCCACCGGTCAACTGCTGCACTTAGTTACCCAGGACTTACTTTCGGAAATGTTGATGCACAGTGGAACGCAACTGAAATGACCGTCTTTTCTGCAGACCACTCTAAAACGTTGGTGTGACGAAAGGCGCTGAATAAATGGCATCCTTGGCCCAGGCTCGTTGGTCTAGGGGTATGAGTCTCGCTTCGGGTGCGAGAGGTCCCGGGTTCAACTCCCGGACGAGCCCTTCTTTCACAAAGAAATGCCAGACTTTACAGAAAAAAATCCACTCTAACGAAATAAACGACGACCACCCTCTGTTGTTAGCCATTGCAGGAAAAGAGCCCATTCTGGAAAACTTTTTTGACTTACTCAGGAATGCAAGGGGTCCACACAAAATAAAACCCATTGCAGCACTCAGCGGCTCGTTGGTCTAGGGGTATGATTCTCGCTTTGGGTGCGAGAGGTCCCGGGTTCAAATCCCGGACGAGCCCGTTTGTGCTTTCTCCCCAATTTATTGTGGGCCTCACCGCCAAACGCTTGTGTCCTGTAGAGAATTAGCCTCGGTTGGATGTTCCTTTACACCCCACAAAACTGTTCAATTGCGGCTCGTTGGTCTAGGGGTATGATTCTCGCTTTGGGTGCGAGAGGTCCCGGGTTCAAATCCCGGACGAGCCCGTAAGCTAGACAGGTAAACTCTTTTGAAATGTGTCCTTTTTCAAGTCCCGTCAGTGGTGGAGAAAATTGCACGGTTTTTTTTTTCAGCTGAAGTCACACTCTGTCGGGGCTCGTTGGTCTAGGGGTATGATTCTCGCTTAGGGTGCGAGAGGTCCCGGGTTCAAATCCCGGACGAGCCCGTCGCCAAGCAAGCTTTTGTCAGTATCATGAGATTGTGTGAGCACTGTCTCACCTTTCATGTACAGCATAGCTTAGCTGCAGCTCAACACCACCACAGCTACCTTTCCTTTCAGCTAAATATTGATGCACAAGATGCTCGACATAAGCATTTGAGCAAGCTGGCTCGTTGGTCTAGGGGTATGATTCTCGCTTAGGGTGCGAGAGGTCCCGAGTTCAAATCCCGGACGAGCCCTTTATTCTGTGAAACTCTGCATCGTTTGGTTCTACCGGCCACCGGTCAACTGCTGCACTTAGTCACCCAGGACTTACTTTCGGAAATGTTGATGCACAGTGGAACGCAGCTGAAATGACCGTCTTTTCTGCAGACCACTCTAAAACGTTGGTGTGACGAAAGGCGCTGAATAAATGGCATCCTTGGCCCAGGCTCGTTGGTCTAGGGGTATGATTCTCGCTTCGGGTGCGAGAGGTCCCGGGTTCAACTCCCGGACGAGCCCTTCTTTCACAAAGAAATGCCAGACTTTACAGAAAAAAATCCACTCTAACGAAATAAACGACGACCACCCTCTGTTGTTAGCCATTGCAGGAAAAGAGCCCATTCTGGAAAACTTTTTTGACTTACTCAGGAATGCAAGGGGTCCACACAAAATAAAACCCATTGCAGCACTCAGCGGCTCGTTGGTCTAGGGGTATGATTCTCGCTTTGGGTGCGAGAGGTCCCGGGTTCAAATCCCGGACGAGCCCGTTTGTGCTTTCTCCCCAATTTATTGTGGGCCTCACCGCCAAACGCTTGTGTCCTGTAGAGAATTAGCCTCGGTTGGATGTTCCTTTTCACCCCACAAAACTGTTCAATTGCGGCTCGTTGGTCTAGGGGTATGATTCTCGCTTTGGGTGCGAGAGGTCCCGGGTTCAACTCCCGGACGAGCCCTTCTTTCACAAAGAAATGCCAGACTTTACAGAAAAAAATCCACTCTAACGAAATAAACGACGACCACCCTCTGTTGTTAGCCATTGCAGGAAAAGAGCCCATTCTGGAAAACTTTTTTGACTTACTCAGGAATGCAAGGGGTCCACACAAAATAAAACCCATTGCAGCACTCAGCGGCTCGTTGGTCTAGGGGTATGATTCTCGCTTTGGGTGCGAGAGGTCCCGGGTTCAAATCCCGGACGAGCCCGTTTGTGCTTTCTCCCCAATTTATTGTGGGCCTCACCGCCAAACGCTTGTGTCCTGTAGAGAATTAGCCTCGGTTGGATGTTCCTTTTCACCCCACAAAACTGTTCAATTGCGGCTCGTTGGTCTAGGGGTATGATTCTCGCTTTGGGTGCGAGAGGTCCCAGGTTCAAATCCCGGACGAGCCCGTAAGCTAGACAGGTAAACTCTTTTGAAATGTGTCCTTTTTCAAGTCCCGTCAGTGGTGGAGAAAATTGCACGGTTTTTTTTTTCAGCTGAAGTCACACTCTGTCGGGGCTCGTTGGTCTAGGGGTATGATTCTCGCTTAGGGTGCGAGAGGTCCCGGGTTCAAATCCCGGACGAGCCCGTCGCCAAGCAAGCTTTTGTCAGTATCATGAGATTGTGTGAGCACTGTCTCACCTTTCATGTACAGCATAGCTTAGCTGCAGCTCAACACCACCACAGCTACCTTTCCTTTCAGCTAAATATTGATGCACAAGATGCTCGACATAAGCATTTGAGCAAGCTGGCTCGTTGGTCTAGGGGTATGATTCTCGCTTAGGGTGCGAGAGGTCCCGGGTTCAAATCCCGGACGAGCCCTTTATTCTGTGAAACTCTGCATCGTTTGGTTCTACCGGCCACCGGTCAACTGCTGCACTTAGTTACCCAGGACTTACTTTCGGAAATGTTGATGCACAGTGGAACGCAACTGAAATGACCGTCTTTTCTGCAGACCACTCTAAAACGTTGGTGTGACGAAAGGCGCTGAATAAATGGCATCCTTGGCCCAGGCTCGTTGGTCTAGGGGTATGAGTCTCGCTTCGGGTGCGAGAGGTCCCGGGTTCAACTCCCGGACGAGCCCTTCTTTCACAAAGAAATGCCAGACTTTACAGAAAAAAATCCACTCTAACGAAATAAACGACGACCACCCTCTGTTGTTAGCCATTGCAGGAAAAGAGCCCATTCTGGAAAACTTTTTTGACTTACTCAGGAATGCAAGGGGTCCACACAAAATAAAACCCATTGCAGCACTCAGCGGCTCGTTGGTCTAGGGGTATGATTCTCGCTTTGGGTGCGAGAGGTCCCGGGTTCAAATCCCGGACGAGCCCGTTTGTGCTTTCTCCCCAATTTATTGTGGGCCTCACCGCCAAACGCTTGTGTCCTGTAGAGAATTAGCCTCGGTTGGATGTTCCTTTACACCCCACAAAACTGTTCAATTGCGGCTCGTTGGTCTAGGGGTATGATTCTCGCTTTGGGTGCGAGAGGTCCCGGGTTCAAATCCCGGACGAGCCCGTAAGCTAGACAGGTAAACTCTTTTGAAATGTGTCCTTTTTCAAGTCCCGTCAGTGGTGGAGAAAATTGCACGGTTTTTTTTTTCAGCTGAAGTCACACTCTGTCGGGGCTCGTTGGTCTAGGGGTATGATTCTCGCTTAGGGTGCGAGAGGTCCCGGGTTCAAATCCCGGACGAGCCCGTCGCCAAGCAAGCTTTTGTCAGTATCATGAGATTGTGTGAGCACTGTCTCACCTTTGATGTACAGCATAGCTTAGCTGCAGCTCAACACCACCACAGCTAGCTTTCCTTTCAGCTAAATATTGATGCACAAGATGCTCGACATAAGCATTTGAGCAAGCTGGCTCGTTGGTCTAGGGGTATGATTCTCGCTTAGGGTGCGAGAGGTCCCGAGTTCAAATCCCGGACGAGCCCTTTATTCTGTGAAACTCTGCATCGTTTGGTTCTACCGGCCACCGGTCAACTGCTGCACTTAGTCACCCAGGACTTACTTTCGGAAATGTTGATGCACAGTGGAACGCAGCTGAAATGACCGTCTTTTCTGCAGACCACTCTAAAACGTTGGTGTGACGAAAGGCGCTGAATAAATGGCATCCTTGGCCCAGGCTCGTTGGTCTAGGGGTATGATTCTCGCTTCGGGTGCGAGAGGTCCCGGGTTCAACTCCCGGACGAGCCCTTCTTTCACAAAGAAATGCCAGACTTTACAGAAAAAAATCCACTCTAACGAAATAAACGACGACCACCCTCTGTTGTTAGCCATTGCAGGAAAAGAGCCCATTCTGGAAAACTTTTTTGACTTACTCAGGAATGCAAGGGGTCCACACAAAATAAAACCCATTGCAGCACTCAGCGGCTCGTTGGTCTAGGGGTATGATTCTCGCTTTGGGTGCGAGAGGTCCCGGGTTCAAATCCCGGACGAGCCCGTTTGTGCTTTCTCCCCAATTTATTGTGGGCCTCACCGCCAAACGCTTGTGTCCTGTAGAGAATTAGCCTCGGTTGGATGTTCCTTTTCACCCCACAAAACTGTTCAATTGCGGCTCGTTGGTCTAGGGGTATGATTCTCGCTTTGGGTGCGAGAGGTCCCGGGTTCAAATCCCGGACGAGCCCGTAAGCTAGACAGGTAAACTCTTTTGAAATGTGTCCTTTTTCAAGTCCCGTCAGTGGTGGAGAAAATTGCACGGTTTTTTTTTTCAGCTGAAGTCACACTCTGTCGGGGCTCGTTGGTCTAGGGGTATGATTCTCGCTTAGGGTGCGAGAGGTCCCGGTTTCAAATCCCGGACGAGCCCGTCGCCAAGCAAGCTTTTGTCAGTATCATGAGATTGTGTGAGCACTGTCTCACCTTTGATGTACAGCATAGCTTAGCTGCAGCTCAACACCACCACAGCTACCTTTCCTTTCAGCTAAATATTGATGCACAAGATGCTCGACATAAGCATTTGAGCAAGCTGGCTCGTTGGTCTAGGGGTATGATTCTCGCTTAGGGTGCGAGAGGTCCCGAGTTCAAATCCCGGACGAGCCCTTTATTCTGTGAAACTCTGCATCGTTTGGTTCTACCGGCCACCGGTCAACTGCTGCACTTAGTTACCCAGGACTTACTTTCGGAAATGTTGATGCACAGTGGAACGCAGCTGAAATGACCGTCTTTTCTGCAGACCACTCTAAAACGTTGGTGTGAGGAAAGGCGCTGAATAAATGGCATCCTTGGCCCAGGCTCGTTGGTCTAGGGGTATGATTCTCGCTTCGGGTGCGAGAGGTCCCGGGTTCAACTCCCGGACGAGCCCTTCTTTCACAAAGAAATGCCAGACTTTACAGAAAAAAATCCACTCTAACGAAATAAACGACGACCACCCTCTGTTGTTAGCCATTGCAGGAAAAGAGCCCATTCTGGAAAACTTTTTTGACTTACTCAGGAATGCAAGGGGTCCACACAAAATAAAACCCATTGCAGCACTCAGCGGCTCGTTGGTCTAGGGGTATGATTCTCGCTTTGGGTGCGAGAGGTCCCGGGTTCAAATCCCGGACGAGCCCGTTTGTGCTTTCTCCCCAATTTATTGTGGGCCTCACCGCCAAACGCTTGTGTCCTGTAGAGAATTAGCCTCGGTTGGATGTTCCTTTTCACCCCACAAAACTGTTCAATTGCGGCTCGTTGGTCTAGGGGTATGATTCTCGCTTTGGGTGCGAGAGGTCCCGGATTCAAATCCCGGACGAGCCCGTAAGCTAGACAGGTAAACTCTTTTGAAATGTGTCCTTTTTCAAGTCCCGTCAGTGGTGGAGAAAATTGCACGGTTTTTTTTTTCAGCTGAAGTCACACTCTGTCGGGGCTCGTTGGTCTAGGGGTATGATTCTCGCTTAGGGTGCGAGAGGTCCCGGGTTCAAATCCCGGACGAGCCCGTCGCCAAGCAAGCTTTTGTCAGTATCATGAGATTGTGTGAGCACTGTCTCACCTTTGATGTACAGCATAGCTTAGCTGCAGCTCAACACCACCACAGCTACCTTTCCTTTCAGCTAAATATTGATGCACAAGATGCTCGACATAAGCATTTGAGCAAGCTGGCTCGTTGGTCTAGGGGTATGATTCTCGCTTAGGGTGCGAGAGGTCCCGGGTTCAAATCCCGGACGAGCCCTTTATTCTGTGAAACTCTGCATCGTTTGGTTCTACCGGCCACCGGTCAACTGCTGCACTTAGTTACCCAGGACTTACTTTCGGAAATGTTGATGCACAGTGGAACGCAGCTGAAATGACCGTCTTTTCTGCAGACCACTCTAAAACGTTGGTGTGAGGAAAGGCGCTGAATAAATGGCATCCTTGGCCCAGGCTCGTTGGTCTAGGGGTATGATTCTCGCTTCGGGTGCGAGAGGTCCCGGGTTCAACTCCCGGACGAGCCCTTCTTTCACAAAGAAATGCCAGACTTTACAGAAAAAAATCCACTCTAACGAAATAAACGACGACCACCCTCTGTTGTTAGCCATTGCAGGAAAAGAGCCCATTCTGGAAAACTTTTTTGACTTACTCAGGAATGCAAGGGGTCCACACAAAATAAAACCCATTGCAGCACTCAGCGGCTCGTTGGTCTAGGGGTATGATTCTCGCTTTGGGTGCGAGAGGTCCCGGGTTCAAATCCCGGACGAGCCCGTTTGTGCTTTCTCCCCAATTTATTGTGGGCCTCACCGCCAAACGCTTGTGTCCTGTAGAGAATTAGCCTCGGTTGGATGTTCCTTTTCACCCCACAAAACTGTTCAATTGCGGCTCGTTGGTCTAGGGGTATGATTCTCGCTTTGGGTGCGAGAGGTCCCGGGTTCAAATCCCGGACGAGCCCGTAAGCTAGACAGGTAAACTCTTTTGAAATGTGTCCTTTTTCAAGTCCCGTCAGTGGTGGAGAAAATTGCACGTTGTTTTTTTTTCAGCTGAAGTCACACTCTGTCGGGGCTCGTTGGTCTAGGGGTATGATTCTCGCTTAGGGTGCGAGAGGTCCCGGGTTCAAATCCCGGACGAGCCCGTCGCCAAGCAAGCTTTTGTCAGTATCATGAGATTGTGTGAGCACTGTCTCACCTTTGATTTACAGCATAGCTTAGCTGCAGCTCAACACCACCACAGCTACCTTTCCTTTCAGCTAAATATTGATGCACAAGATGCTCGACATAAGCATTTGAGCAAGCTGGCTCGTTGGTCTAGGGGTATGATTCTCGCTTAGGGTGCGAGAGGTCCCGGGTTCAAATCCCGGACGAGCCCTTTATTCTGTGAAACTCTGCATCGTTTGGTTCTACCGGCCACCGGTCAACTGCTGCACTTAGTTACCCAGGACTTACTTTCGGAAATGTTGATGCACAGTGGAACGCAGCTGAAATGACCGTCTTTTCTGCAGACCACTCTAAAACGTTGGTGTGAGGAAAGGCGCTGAATAAATGGCATCCTTGGCCCAGGCTCGTTGGTCTAGGGGTATGATTCTCGCTTCGGGTGCGAGAGGTCCCGGGTTCAACTCCCGGACGAGCCCTTCTTTCACAAAGAGATGCCAGACTTTACAGAAAAAAATCCACTCTAACGAAATAAACGACGACCACCCTCTGTTGTTAGCCATTGCAGGAAAAGAGCCCATTCTGGAAAACTTTTTTGACTTACTCAGGAATGCAAGGGGTCCACACAAAATAAAACCCATTGCAGCACTCAGCGGCTCGTTGGTCTAGGGGTATGATTCTCGCTTTGGGTGCGAGAGGTCCCGGGTTCAAATCCCGGACGAGCCCGTTTGTGCTTTCTCCCCAATTTATTGTGGGCCTCACCGCCAAACGCTTGTGTCCTGTAGAGAATTAGCCTCGGTTGGATGTTCCTTTTCACCCCACAAAACTGTTCAATTGCGGCTCGTTGGTCTAGGGGTATGATTCTCGCTTTGGGTGCGAGAGGTCCCGGGTTCAAATCCCGGACGAGCCCGTAAGCTAGACAGGTAAACTCTTTTGAAATGTGTCCTTTTTCAAGTCCCGTCAGTGGTGGAGAAAATTGCACGGTTTTTTTTTTCAGCTGAAGTCACACTCTGTCGGGGCTCGTTGGTCTAGGGGTATGATTCTCGCTTAGGGTGCGAGAGGTCCCGGGTTCAAATCCCGGACGAGCCCGTCGCCAAGCAAGCTTTTGTCAGTATCATGAGATTGTGTGAGCACTGTCTCACCTTTGATGTACAGCATAGCTTAGCTGCAGCTCAACACCACCACAGCTACCTTTCCTTTCAGCTAAATATTGATGCACAAGATGCTCGACATAAGCATTTGAGCAAGCTGGCTCGTTGGTCTAGGGGTATGATTCTCGCTTAGGGTGCGAGAGGTCCCGGGTTCAAATCCCGGACGAGCCCTTTATTCTGTGAAACTCTGCATCGTTTGGTTCTACCGGCCACCGGTCAACTGCTGCACTTAGTTACCCAGGACTTACTTTCGGAAATGTTGATGCACAGTGGAACGCAGCTGAAATGACCGTCTTTTCTGCAGACCACTCTAAAACGTTGGTGTGAGGAAAGGCGCTGAATAAATGGCATCCTTGGCCCAGGCTCGTTGGTCTAGGGGTATGATTCTCGCTTCGGGTGCGAGAGGTCCCGGGTTCAACTCCCGGACGAGCCCTTCTTTCACAAAGAGATGCCAGACTTTACAGAAAAAAATCCACTCTAACGAAATAAACGACGACCACCCTCTGTTGTTAGCCATTGCAGGAAAAGAGCCCATTCTGGAAAACCTTTTTGACTTACTCAGGAATGCAAGGGGTCCACACAAAATAAAACCCATTGCAGCACTCAGCGGCTCGTTGGTCTAGGGGTATGATTCTCGCTTTGGGTGCGAGAGGTCCCGGGTTC